>NC_048894.1:88014302-88024003 GCF_011077185.1 Oxyura jamaicensis
TTTATTTTATTTTATTTTATTTTATTTTATTTTATTTTATTTTATTTGTAGTTTGTAGTTTGTAGTTTGTTTGTTTTGTTTTGCACAGGTAAGGAAAAAATTGCACAAGCCAAGAATAGCATGCTCCCAAGACAGCATATTTCAGAAGGTGTCACAGGTGGGTGGGAGATGGAATTGCTGTCCTCTGGGAAATTTTTACAGTTTGATATTTGCTTTGCAACAAGCATATTTCTCTTTGCTGACAGCCAAGTGGAAGACCATCCTTTGTATATATTTGTGGAGCTGGTGGGGCATGGTGATAAGGCAGGAGATTAACTAATTCTCCTGTGATAAAGTATTTGGAGCACCACAGTGCACTGATTCCAGATGCTGCAAACACTTTCTCTGGGCTCCATCTCTTAGCAAAGTAACCAAGGACTGCTTAATTTGCATAGAGTGCACAGCTCTCTTTTTCCACAAGCCAAGAGAGAAAGGCAAAGAACACAACATTCCTGGAGTAGTGGCTTTTAAGAAACAAGGAAGGTCCACAATTGCTTCTACAACAAACAGCTGCAGTTAGGATGGGAACCTTAATTCTTTAACATGCTTTGCTCCAAATCACGTCCATCATGTCATGTATGTCAGAATTAATGCTTACTTCTCTACAGCATTTGTGAGCTACAGAAGTTCAGCCTGTGCTCTGAGATCCCAGCCCATAAGAACACCACTGAGCTTATCTAAGGGTTTCTATATCTCTCTTATGCTTCTTTTAAAGCTTTGACCCTAAGTACAAAACAAGTCAACACAGGCACTGAAGACAGAAAAAAATATTCTTACACCACTGATAGCTGCTAAGTGTCTATATAATAAATATCAAAGCTCCAATCTTAAATACTTTGCTACTGTCATTACAAAAGCCAGTTGAAAGAGTACCATTCATTCATTATCTAAGATTCCCCAATCTCTACTTGTTGGAAAAATGTATTCAAGAGTTATTTCTATGGGACTAACCCACTCATTTAACTTTCCATAAAATAACTGGAACAAGAGGTCTAATTGACAGAAATTATTTTAAACCAAGTGGTTAGTTTATGAAGGTTATTCCTTCTATTCCGCGTCTCCTTCTCTTCTCATCTTTTTCTTTTCAAAGACAGTGTGTGGAAAGAATACAAAACTTTTGTGGTTCATGTAAGTTTGACCCTTTTTTTTTTTTTTCCCTCTGAGTCACAAAGTGATTCATCATGGAAATCAAAAGCAAAGATGAAACTCTGGAGCACTATAGGAGTCTACCTAGAAAGCAGTGCTTCCGAGTCAATACTGGAACAGAGAAATCCTAGAACTAAAATTTACGTGAGACATTGCAAATAGTACTATAGCTATAATGTACTGACTGTTCGTTTATCAGGGAGGTAGAAGGAAAAGAAGGAGAGTACAGTATGCTACAAAGTATACTGTAATACTTTGGAGAAATGTAAGCAGAGAAAGAACCATGGGGCAGTAAGATGAAAACATCATTAAACTTAATGTACAAACAAAGAATGTTTCATCAGAGCTAAGGAGGAATATACATAGTTTCTCTAACGTAGCTACTCTCCTGTTAACCCTACTTGTTGATACACCTCCTGCCTCTTCAGAAGTTAACTAATTTGAGAGGCTGATGAAAGTAACAGTGGAGACAGACAAATGACATATAGTGTGACAAGCCAGCATGAACTTCTAAAAGCTGGAACAGGCGTGATGGAGAAAGGGAGGAAAAAAAAAAAAAACTGGGCAGGTAGGCCCAGTACAAAAAGAATTAACAAATAATAAATTCCACTGTTTGAAATCCAATTTGAATCACTGGTGTTTTTCTCCAGAATGACTTTATTTTTTTTTCTTTTTTTAATAAAAAATTAAGGTCAGGATTCAGGCAATCTGTTTATTCCAGAAGATGTGAGTTTATGAAAAGCACCAAGTGCTGAAATATATATATTAAAAGAAATAATTAAAAAATAATAATAATAAAAAAAAAACTGTTGGCATAGGCAATGGGCAAAAGTCCAGTAAAAGTTGAGGGAGATGCAAGAAAAGTTTTATGTCATTAATGCTAATGAATCCCAGATCTTCTATTCTGAAGCTGTTTAATTTGCTTATTTTCTTTTGTTTTGTTTAATTTTCTTGGGAGAAGGCAGGGTTAACCTAGCGGTCTTAGGTAAAGACAATTTTTAATATATATATTTTTTCCTGTATTAAAGAGTTTTTGGGGTGGAACAGGTAAAAGTTGCAAGGATACCGTAAAATTTTGTCAGTAATTGAAAGGCAAAGTGACCAGGTGTGTCTGTCATATACAGCTTACAGAGCTAACAGCTTTGTGGGATATTAGGTACTGGAAGGACATGGAAATTTAGCCATAGCGAGGGAGCTACAGTGAGTGCTCTGCTAAGTCAACTACCAGTAGAAGGAGCCTGTCCTCTAAGAGTTCATCAGAACTTTTTATTTCAGACTTTCAAGAGCTGTTCATCTTTAATTTGACTGTTTTTTCTTTTTTTCTTCTGGCATTACACCTTCCTTTGTAACAATGAACTAAATTAGTTACTCCCTAATAAATAAAATAAAATATAATAAAATTTGCTAATCTTTGGTTTTATGTGTAACAGAAATGAAATCTACAAATCAGATGTTTCAATGGCAGGTGTATATTCTCCTGGAATACACAAAGGAATCCTACTTCTTATGCAATTTTCTGATTACTGGAGACCACTTAAATACTGAATAATATTTGATTAAATAAAGCATTTCATCTTTGACCTGCACACAGGGAAAAAAATACTATACAAAGTAGACTGGCAACAGAGGATAAGGATCTAGCTGAGAGTTTAAGGACAAAAAACACAGAACAGCAAATGTCTTCATGGATAGCTCACCAGAGTTCTTGCTGAAGAATTCTTTTGCACCAGAATTCTTTTGCATTCTTCTCACTCAGAAAATAGCAGCAGATGTGTTCACCCTCTGATACTATACTATATCTTTGGAAGATATAAAGAATAGAAAGTCTCAGTAGAAAATGTATTGTTGATGCCCTACACAGCACAGCAGAGAAAGTAGGGTGCCTAGGGATAAATGATATAATTCATGAAGACACCTAAGTGATTTAGAAGCCCAAGGTCAATTTTTTCAAGTGAAGTAGGCCTGTAAGCCCAGGTCCTGAGAGGAACATAGGACTTGATTAAGGATGTGGTAAGCTCAATGATGCAACAATTATATTGCTACTAGTACCTGAGCTAGTCAGTTTAAAGTTGGCTCACATATCTCTGGTTGCAAGAGTACCCTGAAGGTGATTGGCTTAAATACCTAGTCAATTTCTGAAAATGGGCTCTTGGATTCTTAGCTGGCTGAGACCCTTTGGAAACATGTATGATACTCCACATCCTTGCAAGGCACAAACTGCCTTAAACAACTGTTTACATCACAGGCAGAAAGCAGCAGAAGAAAACAGCGAAACACAAGTGCGAGACTTAACAGAATGAAAAAGAAAAAGCCTTTTTTTTTTTTTTAGTGTTTCAAATTTAGTAAAAAAAAAAAAAATAGATTTCATCACATGTATATCTATAAATAAATAGAGATTATGTATAGTGTTTATATATTTTTATGTCTATACATATTATTCTTATGTATAGAGCAGAAAGGACATGCCATATCAAAACAAGTAGTAAACCAGGCATAAATTCCATGCATCTGTGCCAGGAACCTATGCCTACAGTGATTAATAGAGTGAGTAAATACCATATATGCAGTATAGTTCTTTCAAAAAGTTTCCAGTTGTCCTAAAGAACTAATTGTAGCTTCATAATCTTTTGTGATGTATTTTTTTCTCAATAAAAATAAGACTCAAAATATGTGTATTTTCTCAACAGGTGTCTATTCATAATAATAGAATCATAGAATATCCCAAGTTGGAAGGGACCCACAAGGATCATTGAGTCCAACTCCTGATACCACACAGGTGTAAGATCTACCCCAAAATTCAAACCATGTAACTATGAGCACAGACCAAAGGCTTCTTAAAGTCCAACAGGCTTGGTGTCATGACTACGTCCCTGGGGAGCCTGTTCCAATGCACAATAACCCTCTCAGTGAAGAACTTCTTCCTGATATCCAGCCTGAACCTCCCTGTTGCAGCTTGACTCCCTTCCCACGCTTCCTATCATTGGTCACTAAAGAGAACAGATTGGCACCTACCCCTCCACTTCCCCTTGTGAGGAAGCTGTAGGCTGCAATGAGGTCTCCCCTCAGCCTCTTTTCCAGGCTGAACAGGCCAAGTGACCTCAGCTGCTCCTCATATGTCTTCCCCTCTTGGCTCTTCACCATCTTAGTAGCCCTTCTTTGGACACTCTCCAATAGTTTCACTTCCTTTTTGTACTGTGGTACCCAGAACTGCATACAGTACTTGAGGTGAGGCCGCACCAGCTCCAAGTAGAGTGGGACAAATACTGTTCAGATTTGTACACTGGACTCACCAAAGTGATCAGATCAGAGGAACTCAGCTGTTGATACAGCAGTAAGCTTATGAGAAAAAGCAAAACCATAGGGTAGACTATGTTTCTCATGCTCTGAATATGTAGGAATTGTCACAGCAAGAATACCTATAGTGTGCTTCAGGAAAGTGGTGGCATCACTGTCCCCAGGGTTGTTCAAGGAAAGGTTGGACCTGGTGCTTAGGGACATGGTTTAGTGGGTGACATTGGTAGTATGGTAAAGGTTGGACCAGATGATCTTGAAGGTCTTTTCCAACCTTAATGGTTCTATGATTCTATGATTAACCCATAGCAACCATACACAAGGATATGTTAAGCATTTTTCCTTTTAATTTGTTGCATACTAAATTGTCCTATATCTTGAAGTAACCAGATCTTATATATTGAAAGCATTACTTTAATGATATGAGCTTTTGATAATAGAAAGGCAAAGAACCTTGTAAAAAAGTAAGCTTTGATGTCTTGAAATATATTACCAAGCCTTAGCAAATAGCAGGCAGGTTCTGAGAAGTATTATAACCTATTTTGTTTTACCTTCTGCCCAACAAAAATTTGTTCTCAGGTGCTCTGTTGTACATGCTCTGCCTGTGAAGTTTTTTCATAATGATTGAGCAAAATACTTTTTGTTGCACTACTTGGGTACTGTGCAGAGTACTTTTTTTTTTTTTTTTTTTTTTTTTTTGGAAACTGAAATAACTTTCTAAAATCTGACGCTGAATTGGCTTGAATTGGCATTGAATATGATGCAATCATATATTATTTGGAATGACAATTTACCACAATTTACCACATTCTTCAGTAATGACTTGTACTTTGCTTTCACTAAAAAAAAAAAAAAAAAAAAAAAAAAAAAAAGCCCACATATTTGTTTTTTTTATATTTCAGTCTAATATCACTGAGGCTAAATTTGTATTTGGTATTTGACCGGGCTCATTATTTAAGGTGAAAAGCCCCTTCAGTATTCACATCATTGCTTTTGTCACTTACTTCTTTTTAATCTTTCTTGCAAGGATCTCATATATTAATTTTTCTTTCAGTTAAATGGCACAGGACTGATCGTGTTCTCATTACCCAAACTGTTATTTCTCCCTCTGGCCTCACAAACTGTATTAAATGGTGTTTCACTGGGGGAGTCCTGCAATGACATTCTGAGTAATGCCTTAAACGATTGGTCTCAAATTGGATTTAATTTACATTTAATAAGACATGTATTGTATGGCAAATTAATTATAACTGACTGTTGAATGTATTTTTGACAATTAATAGTTAAGGAATTAAAGGTATGTTTATTATATATGAGGTTGTAGAATATCAATTATATTTATTTTCAGTAATGAAGAGGTATTTTTTTGACATAAGTTAATTATTTGGTTATGTTTAAAAGAATAATTATCTGAGCTGTGTAAACAGGCTCTTTTAATTAAAAAAAAAAAAAAAGGCTTCACGCAAAAAAAAAAAAAATCAAGTGGAATTTTAAACTAACTCTTATTTTCTGAATGTTTTTCTGCTGTTAATTTTGAATTTCATCACTTCTGCAAGTGACTCCAAATTAAATAATGCCAAAATATCCTTGTAGCCATAAGTTTGTACTCAATCCACTACAAGCACTGGAGAAATCAGCTATCATATTTTCAAAGTATAGTTCTTTGCAGGGTGTAGGTTTTTCATATTTTTACTCTGCAGTAAAGTTGAAAAAATGCCTAACAGCTAATAATAAAATTTGATTCCAAAGTTTTGGATGTTTAGCAAATTCAACTCAAAAGATGTGCCACAAATACCATGCATTATTTTATTTTAGTAATATTCTCTTTTTTTTTTTTTTCTTTTATTTTCCTTTCTTTTTTTTTCTTTTCATATATATATATAAAGTACTATGGCATTAATATTCAATTTTTCATAGGTGTAGAATTTCTCATCTGTCCTTTAAACAATCTCACTTTCACAAGTCTTATCAAAATCAGTTGAAATATTTCACATAGATATTTAATGAGTTTTTCAAGAAGCATTAACTAATGGCAATACAATTGACTTGATTTTTCATCTTGTTCCTTTTGCAGTCATTGACCTTTGTGCAAAGTACTTTTAAGTACTGAACTTTGGTAGATCTTTGCCCTCTTTGTCACAGGTGTAAGTGAGTACATGAGGAGGAAGTGAAACCAATCCCAGTGACTACAGAATGACTCATTTCTCCAAGTCCCCAGTTTTAGTTGCAAGGTTGATCACAGGGACTGGAGTGTTATTTTCAATTCTGTAGATTTGACAGGGAAAGGATTTACAAAGTTTAATGCCAGGTACATTCCCAAACTGGTACATGTGTACAGTATTAAATTGACCTTTCTGTTGTTTTGCAGTTTTGATAGTGTAGCAAGTCCACTTTTTCTTCTATACACTACTATAATAAGGCTATAAACAATGCAGGAGTCGAATGACTACCCAATCAAAGTATAAAATATTGAAAAGGTCAAAAGAGTGCAGCTTACTACTAAGATTCATTGAATATAAATTAGGCATTAAACTCTTGATACCTTGTTCCCTTGACTGAGTAGTAATGAGAATAGAAAATGGTAGAAAATTAATCCCTTCTCATTAAAAAGCTTGTAATGAGAATGTGGAACTTGGTAGAAATGTAACTCATTCTCATTACAGGCTTCAGGAAAACGTCTTTGTGGTCTTCTTCAGATGGCATATCAGTGAACATTTTCTCCCTAATAACAAAGTGCAGAAAATGTGGTTACACTACATATGTCTTGCATATGTCTTCTGTACTGTAAAATCATTCTAATGTGATTTAAACTTTTTCATTCATTGACACTGAAATCATCTGTTGTATCTATATTTTATGTTAATGTGCACATGCATCTGTGTCAACTGCTCTTTCAGGTCTTTCTAAAACAACTTTATGCTCACATCCCCTTGAATTTCAGTATAATTTGCAGATTAAGTTCCATCAGCATCTTTGACAAAGTCTTGCAAAAGTCAGATAAATGTATAAATATCTGAAAAATCAGATAACTATACTGAAGATAATTATCCAAATATAAATGTTTATATATCAGGCAGTGAGTGGAGATTATCTAGGAGATAAATACTAGGAAAGTAATTACTCACCTATCCATCCACACACTTTGTTGACAGGAAAAGACTAAGAATTAATTTTTCCACATTCAATTCTACTGTGCCCACAACATAGAATTTATCACATTAAAATTCAGTAAAATTCACATATTTCTTGACTTTGAAGTCTATACAGGCTTTTCGCTAACAGTAGTTAGATTGCAAGAGCAGGGTAGTTAAACAAACAAACAAACAAAAAGCCTCAAGATACTGCAAATAAACAAATTTGCATTTTGTTTTCCATGAAAAAGTTAACAACCAATCAAATATTTTGATGGAATTTTATAAGTTAATATTTATTTTGCTTCTCAGTAACTGAACTCAGCAATTATGAAAATAACCAAGTATATTTATTTTTGATACTGAAACATGCATTACAGACTGGTGTGGTTATGAAATCTAAGGAGTAGGAAAAAAATCCCTTTGTGTTCAGTCAGGTTTTTTCCTCCTCTGTGGCTGTACTAAGATGCTCTTGCCCTGGCAGAAGAGTGAGCCCCACACACTGGCTATGTCAGTGGCAGATAGTCTGGGCTGCAAATAATGAATGGGATTTCATCTGGGTGTGCTCACAGCTCGCCTCCCACACCAGGAGATGTGTTAAGTAAGTGTGGCTATTTAGGCAGCCACGCAGCTCTATCTTGCATTTTACATTGCCACATTGTCAATGAAACCACAGTGCTCCTCTGGTATCCAGCAAATCCCTAATGCCATGATAAAAGGTAGTTATGAAGTGCACAGCCTATTAATGAAATAGAGAGGAAAGATTTCTATAGGGAAAGAAATTCTCAACTCATTCACTTGCATACAGATATATATATATTTGCACAATTGCCTACATGTTTTACTAGAGCTATAAAAACTCACATGCCAACCAGAGACAGCCAAACTGAAGATCCTTCCATGTAAACTCCAGACCACTTTACACAGTGTGGAATGATAGCACTAAGTGTTGTGACTGCTCCAAATACCCTTGACAGCTGCAGGTTGTAGAACTACCCACAGATAACAGAGAAAAAGCATATGTAACTTAGAGCAGCAGCCTGGCCTCTCTAAATTATGCTGGCAGCAGTTTTGGCTCTTGAAACACAATCTACAACTGGGAAAGTAGAAAAGGGCTAACCTCACCTCTTTCTTCTCAACTGGCTGCACCACTGTGTAAAGTGACCCCTACTATCAACATAAGTGCATTTTCTTGATATCACTGGTGTGAATTTACAGCTATACTTATACACAGACACCATTTGCTTTTCCTCAGTACTTTTTTTTCTCTCTCTGTAGGGATGGATGGATAGATTAGATAGGTGCCTTTTTTTTTTTTTTTTTTTTTTTCTATTTGAAAATGGTAATGAAAATGACCAATTTTGATGGGACATTTCTTACAAAGCTATTGTTAATGTCTACAAGTGATCTGTTCTTCTTAATATTTTTATACTATTCTTTTATAGAAATTTTGTGGAATTTTCTTTAGCAAAATATTTTAGGATATGCCAGGTAGCTTCATGTTACTATCCATGGAAAAACAAACAAATAAACAAAACTCAAAACAAACAAACAACAACAACCAAAACACAGACATTTAAGTGTTGCCTAGGAAGAAAAAATTGCACTTTAGATCCGAAAGGGACCTGGTATACTTCCCTTCACACCAAGGAACTCTGGCAGGAATACTGCCTCAGAGAAGCAGAATTTTTTTTAGTGTCCCTGTGCAACCTACACAGCTTAACAACTTTTTAGAGCAGGTCATCACCACTAACATATGATCAGCCTAACAGAAGCAATTAATATACGTAGTCCTAAGACCAACTACATGGATACTTCAGTGTCCACAAAATTCCTAATACTTTGACAGAAACACACGCTTTTTATGTAGCACATTTTCATGTCCATAGGAAATACTCACCAGCATGAAAACACTATTTAGATATCTCCCAACATTTCATTACACAAAGATTATGACTCTTTATGGGTTTTGGTAACTGTCTATGGGATATATTGCCAAATGCTCTTTTTCTTTCTTTCTTTCTTTCTTTCTTTCTTTCTTTCTTTCTTTCTTTCTTTCTTTCTTTCTTTCTTTCTTTCTTTCTTTCTCTCCAT
>NC_048894.1:88024103-88051549 GCF_011077185.1 Oxyura jamaicensis
CTTTCTTTCTTTCTTTCTTTCTTTCTTTTTCTTTTTCTTTCTTTCTCCCTTTCTTTCTTTCTTTCTTTCTTTCTTTCTCTTTCTTTCTTTCTTTCTTTCTTTCTTTCTTTCTTTCTTTCTCTCTTTCTCTCTTTCTCTCTTTCTTTCTCTCTTTCTTTCTCTCTTTCTTTCTCTCTTTCTCTCTTTCTCTCTTCCTTTCTTCCTTTCTTCCCTCCTCCTTCCTTCCTTCCTTCCTTCCTTCCTTCCTTCCTTCCTTCCTTCCTTCCTTCCTTTTTCTTTCCTTCTTTCTTTCTCTTTCTCTCTCTCTCTGTCTCATTCTCTCTCTCTTTCCTTGCCTTGCCTTGCCATTTCCTTGCCTTGCCTTGCCTTGCTTTACCTTGCCTTACCTTTTTTCATTTCCTTCTTTTTCCTGAGGATTAAACAGTAGATTTCACAGCATTCTCTCTGTCATTGGCATGTGTGATTTTCTAACTACTCTCTAAATTATATCTCTCTAGTATTAATTTTAAAATTGTTTACCCTTTTCTTTGCATGTGCTATTTTGTTCTTCATCATATAAAACATCTGAAAACTCATCTGCAGAATAAAAATTTTCTACATCATTTAATATCAGGAGGTAACTGCCAAAAATTACTGTTATCCAGATATGATCATCTGGGCAGTCATGGTTCTGGTGGGTGGGAGGGTGGAACAGCTCATTTCATTGTCGAATTTCCACATCAGTAATTAGTTCTCACACACCAGCCCTTTTCATTGCACTTTTTTTCCTTATTGTGTCACATGCTGGGTTTGCTTCAAGAGGCACCTCATTTTCTCTTTCCTTCTAAATGACCGTACTCTTGAGAACCCAAGGTGACAACATTTGCATGGATATTGGGGAATCATTAAAAAGTTACGTAGTCTCTGAAAGTTTAGAATTACAAATATGTCCTTCACCCATTCACTCACTTGTGCAAAATTGATTAAACATCCTTCTCTGGGATCATGTGGCTAACAGCTCCAAAAAATAACCTTGCTGTTCAAAAAGTACAGATCCATAATTCAATGCTCTTTGCAACCATAGTTCCTGACCCAACTGTGTGAAATATTGACAGTGGTAGGAGCACTCTATTGCTTTTGAGTGATTGCAAAAGCTTTAGCGACTCCTTCCTGAATCACAAATGGACTAGGTAATTCATGCTTATTTGGCTACTGTAGATATATTTTTAAACACATTTACAAATCCATGATTAATAGTTAAGAAAGAAAGAAAGAAAGAAAAAAAAAAAAAGTTCAGCACTTCTGTACACATGCTTCCTGAGACTAGAATCTGTTAAAAACACTGTATCAGGAGTGCTCCCAATGTTATTACTACTCATAAGGGGCAACACAAAGAATACAGCAATGAAGAAGGCTTTCCAGCTATTTGCAGTTATTCTTGGGGATGAAATGAGAAAAAAAATATATATATAAAAATACAAATAAAAAATAGTAGATCGAAAAGCATTTGTCAACAAATCACTCATGCTTTTCCTGACTTTATCCATGGTATAATTCCACCCCTCCTCAGCAAGGCATGTAAGTAAATGCTTGCCTTAACACACTGACGTAACTAGGATTTAAGCAAATCTTGTGTGCTTAATACAGAATTAAGCATATTTGTTTTCTGAATTAAGCATGTCCAAAATGCAGAGGCCCCAATGAAGCACAGGTATTCAATGGCCATGTCTGGATCTTCACCATCACCAAGGCAAACCTTTGGCAGAGCTGAAAAACAAAACTGAAATCCATAAATATACCAAGTGAATAAATTACTCCATATACCTCCTGTGAAGTAATATTTTAAACAAATAAATATTACTGAATTGTTTTTCATATCAAACATTTAAATTGAATATATTAAAACTCTGTGTTTGGCACTGGCACAAATGGACATATAACACTGTGTAGTGGAATAGGAATTCTTGGAACTTTCCTCTCGTTATCTCTTACAGATTAGTCTATGATAAGCAGACTCAAAAGATGATGTTATATAAATAATTATTGTGTCAGGAAACTGGCCTTATAGAGAAAATGTGAACTTTTTTTCTCTCTCCTGTGAGAAATGCTAAGAGTTAAGTGAACCTGATATGCCAAGATAAGAAGCTTGACAAGAAAACAGTAGGAGTGGGTGGAGAAAAAGACAAACTATGACTATCCCACTCCCTCACTTCTGATCATCCCCCTAGTTGTTGATCAGAAAAATATCCCTACAAAGGAGAATAGAAAATTGCTTTCCAGTTTCAAAAACAGGATATTTCATTTTGTAAGCTACTGTATAATACAATTCTATAGTTCACTAAAATGAATTTTATGTCAAATCAACACTAAATTGTTGTTGACTAACAAAAACAATAATTAAACATGGATTAAATATGGATCTTCAAGCATTTGGCAACAAAAAAAAACATTTGCTTTTTTCAGTCTACTAATTCTTACTGAGACAGGGGTTAGTAGGATGGCATTAATAAAATATCAGTATTGTTTGGCCTACTATTTTTTTCTCCTGAGTATAAAAACAGGGAAAAATGCATCACTCTTGAAAGACACTCTTTTTCCAGCAGAAAAGTCTTGTACGTGAAAGAAGAATGGGTTGGAAAGAAAGGGAAAATATTCAAATTAGAGAAATAAAACCTTGTGGATAATTTCATTTTCATCCTCTGGAGCAAATTTTCCTGTTCAGAACTGAAGGAGCTGATCTGAAGGAGAACTCAGCATATAAATAATCTCTGGGCTCCATCTGCATTCTACATGTTGACGAAGTCCTTTCTATTCTCTATGACATTGTGGTATCATATTGTTTGTTCTCTGCCTACTTGTGGATGAAATAAAAAAGGTCAGTTGTATTTGTCAAGAGGTCTGTAATGTTCTCAGGAGTCAAAAATGATCTGAAATTATATACTTGTTCTTTATAAAGCTACTTTTAATAGGCAGAAATACACAGTGGAGGCAGAATATCATTTAGGTATTCTTCGTCTATATGCTATGCAGAGTTTCAATGCACTGCCATGCTGACTGAATTGGAAATTAATTTTGTAATTCTTGGAATTGCAATAAAACACACATCTTCATGAGTATATACTACAAAGCCTGTTGGGCCTGCATTTTTATTTTTATTTTTTAAGCTACATAGTTTGAACTCAACTTTCAAGTAGTGCAGCTGCTTCAGGTACACAAAGACTATTCTCTCCAAAATATAGTTTATTTAAACCATACTGCCACTTAGGTATCATTTATGTGTCCCTTACAAATAGTCTGTTGACTCCTCCTAGCCTTAGGACTAAAGCAAATGCAAGCTGGTGAGGTAGTGCAAGCCTGGATATGGAGACATCCTTGGATTTCCAGCTCTCCCCAACTGTTCCATGTGATCTCAATGCATCCCAAGTGCATCCCATGTTTCTTCCCTTCTGTAAGGCATGGATGATAATGCTTCCTTTATCTATTTTCTCTCCTTAAGATAAGCATTTGTGGGTATGTATGGGTATGTATGTCCAGATGTGGGACAAGATGTGGGATTGTGGTCCCATCTGCTCTTATACAAGTACAGAGCTGTCAGTGGGCCTGTGCAATAGACCATAAGAGAATGCTAGCATGCTTTCTGCCACGCCTGGGTGATGATCGGTTTTTATGAATTTTTATTCCTGTCAACTAATGGAAAGCCACATGACTAACTGCTTTGCTGGGAGGACTGTATTAATTATTATGTCAATCCAAGTATTAATCTTTTATCTATATAAATAGAAACAATACATCCATATTGTCTTGTAGCATTCTTTGAGCAAAATTTGGAAATTTAGATTAAAGGAAAAAGATGGCATGTGAAAAGTAAGCTAGCAGCTTTCTCTTATGACTTGGGCTTTCTGAGGCACAAAGTTCGGTAACAATAGAATAATAGTATTGTAAAATTTGCACTTTGCTTAGGGTGTTACAATGCATAATACAAACAGGTCATCCAAAGAAAGCTTTTCTATTTATATTACTACTACTACTACTACTACTACTACTACTGCTACTCATCTGATGAAAAGCTATCTGTAGGGTATTTCCAACTCAGTAAGAAGTGGAAAGTACAAGACATCTCACAAGCAAGTCTATATTTAAGAAATGTATAGCTGTATTGTGCATAGCCTGAATCTTTTGAGCAGGATCTTTGAAGCACTCTCATTATTATTATTATTATTATTTCAATTCTGAGTATACCTCCTACTTTTTCTTTAACAGTAGCTGCAGATTGTCTGTAGACTCCCTTACATATGTTTGCAAATCCATTCCAGGTAGATTGGAAAGGGGGTGAAGATCACTAGCTGTACTTAACAGAAGTGAAAACTATAGGACAGTTACATTTTCCTCAAGATCAGCAGAGTATCTGCCAACAGAGAAAGGAGCAAATATCATTTATTTTATTTTATTTTATTTTATTTTATTTTTATTTTTATTTTATTTCAAGGCTAGCACCTTACACTCAGGAACCATAACAGTAGCCTGAGAGTAATTTACTTACCAAGTTACTTTCATTATGCACTTTTATTTATTTTTTTTTATTTTTTTTTTTCCTTGAAAAACGAATTGTTAGGATATGATCTGAAACAGGAGTCAAACTAACAATTTTCTGTCCAAGTCTCATGAAAAACAGTGGGGTTAGCGGGATAGGAGCTCATACTGAGATATTTCCCTCCTCAAGGGATATACTTTTCTAAATCTCATTCAAGTGTTGAGACCAGAGTTTAACTCAGAAGGTAATAACTAGCAATGATTTATCAGATTAAATTAATACAGGGTCACCTTTAATAGCATTCAGTCTTAAGTTTATGCATGTTTCATAACTTATTCAATGCCTTGATTGAATTAACATGCCTGAACACCACATCAACAACAACAACAACAACTATTGATATATCCTGCCCCTACTAGAAGCTCTTAACCTGTGGATCCATCAACATCAGAACTGTTGCAAATCCTAGACCTGAATATCACTACCAACACCAGGATGCAAGTCAAATAACCATTTCAGCATGGTTCATGCACCACAATAACAAGCACTAATTGGAAAGCAGGTATTATATTTTTTTTGTTAGGGCTTTCACAGGATTGCTTTGCACAAGGATTGCTTTGTACAAAGCCATAGTTAATTAGAATTAAGAATCTGAGGAATGCAATAAGCAGTCTTGGCTATCAGGGGAGGTCCCACTCAACTGGCGGCTAGCAAACTTGACGCCAATCTACAAGAAGGGCCAGAGGGTAGACCCAGGGAACTATAGGCCTGTTAGTTTGACCTCAGTGCCAGGGAAGTTCATGGAGCAGATTATCTTGAGCATCATCATGCGGCAGTTGCAGGGCAAGCAGGTGATCAGGCCCAGTCAGCATGGGTTTATGAAGGGCAGGTCCTGCTTGACAAACCTGATCTCCTTCTATGACAAGGTGACATGCTTAGTGGATGAGGGAAAGGCTGTGGATGTGGTCTACCTTGACTTCAGTAAGGCTTTTGACACTGTTCCCCACAGCATTCTCCTCAGGAAACTGGCTGCTCATGGCTTGGACTGGCATACGCTTCGTTGGGTTAAGAGCTGGCTGGATGGCCAGGCCCAGAGAGTTGTGGTGAATGGAGTCAAATCCAGTTGGAGGCCAGTCACTAGTGGCGTTCCCCAGGGCTCGGTACTGGGACCAGTCCTCTTTAACATCTTCATTGATGATCTGGATGAGGGGATCGAGTGCACCCTCGACAAGTTTGCAGACGACACTAAGTTAGGTGCGTGTGTCGATCTGCTCGAGGGTAGGAAGGCTCTGCAGGAGGGTCTGGATAGGCTGGACCGATGGGCCGAGGCCAACAGTATGAAGTTCAACAAGGCCAAGTGCCGGGTCCTGCACCTGGGGCACAACAACCCCAAACAGCGCTACAGGCTGGGAGATGTGTGGTTAGAAAGCTGCCTGGCAGAGAAGGACCTGGGAGTATTGGTTGACAGTTGGCTGAATATGAGCCAGCACTGTGCTCAGGTGGCCAAGAAGGCCAGCAGCATCCTGGCTTGTATAAGAAACAGCGTGGCCAGCAGGTCCAGGGAAGTGATTGTCCCCCTGTACTCAGCTCTGGTAAAGCTGCACCTCGAGTACTGTGTTCAGTTTTTGGCCACTGACTACAAGAAGGACATGGAGGTGCTTGAGTGAGTCCAGAGAATGGCAACGAGTCTGGTAAGGGGTCTGGAGAACAAGTCTTATGAGGAGTGGCTGAGGGAGCTGGGACTATTTAGCCTGGAGAAGAGGAGGCTCAGGGGTGACCTTGTCATACTCTACAGGTACCTTAAAGGAGGCTGTAGTGAGGTGGGGGTTGGTCTGTTCTCCCAGGAGCCTGGTGACAGGACGAGGGGGAATGGGCTAAAATTGCGCCAGGGGAGGTTTCGGTTGGATATTAGGAAGAACTTCTTTACTGAACGGGTTGTTAGTCACTGGAATAGGCTGCCCAGGGAAGTGGTTGAGTCACCATCCCTGGAGGTCTTTAAAAGACATTTAGATGTAGAGCTTAGGGATATGGTTTAGTGGAGGACTTGTTAGCGTTAGGTCAGAGGTTGGACTCGGTGATCTTGAAGGTCTCTTCTAACCTAGACTATTCTGTGATTCTGTGAAGAATCTGGATGAGTTCTGCCCCCTTTGCAGTTTTGGTGCAATTCCAGAAAGGCTTCATTTAAAAATAAAAAATAAAATAAATAAAATAAAAGGCAAATATATTCAATATGTTCTGTGTTACTTTTCTTTTTCTACTGAGTTTATATCCACTGAATGATACAGATTTTTTATTTCAGGGGGGGCGGCCCCCCCTTTGGTTTCTATGAATTCCGGAGTACAAAAGAGTATGAATTTGGGAGCATAAGATAAGCATTGACAGAAGAGCAAAGAGTGGCATGGCTACAACATTCAAAACAATAATTTTCAGTATTGATTGACTGTTATCCTGACTCATTACTGCTATGCTAGCTGCATACAGTATATTGCTGCCAATATTAGACTATTCCATTATTCCATATTCCTTTGAGTACCTAGCATTAATGAAACACTATACTGGGACATTATGAAAAGAAAAGCATGCACACATATTATGAATACAGATATAGATTTTACTGAGAGGATGAGCTAATGGGTCAAATTTTGCCAGTAGCTATTCACCTCTAACAACAACAAAGATCAAAGAATGCGCATAACTGAGGTTGCTGAATCTCATGATAATCACAATTTAGATTGCTTATCTATACATAACATTTTATATTCCTGTTTGTGGTTGTTTTATTCAGGTGGGCAGCTCCACTAAAACTGCTCTCTTACTCCCCCTTCTCAAAGGGAAAGGAGGAGAAAATACAGTGAAAAGGGCTCACGGGTTGAGACAAGAACAGGGAGATCACTCAACAGCTATCCTCATGGGCAAATTGACTCAGCATAGGGAGCTTAATACAACGTATTGCCTATTACTAACAAGCTACAGAAGTGAGAAACAAAGAAAACAAACTGAAAATTCTTTCCCCCATCCACTGTTCTATGTCCTCCCTCTGCGTGCTGCAGGGGAATGCATTGCAATTCACAGCACTTTGTCTCTGCCACTCCTTCACCATCGCTCTCTTACCATCTTGCATGGAATTCCCACAGGCAGCAGCTCTTTAAGAACTGCTCCCACATGGATCTGTACCACGGGGTCCATCTGTCAGGAGCAAACTGCTCTAGCACAGGTCCTTGAATCCACATATTTAAGAAATACACATCTTAGTTTGTAAATTCAGGCCATGTTATTCAACAGTGTGAAGCAAATTACAGCTCCCGCTCATTTAAATAAGACATCAGTGTGTTTACTGGAAAAAAAAAATAATAATAAAAATAAAAATTAAAATTAAAAAAAATGTATGTGGGGGATGTTTTCTTTATCATCAAATAAAGTCGTAAAAGACAATTTAAAAGAAATAATGATATTTGAAGAAATAATGATATTTGCATGTTCTTAAATGGAACTGCACAACTTGTTTAAAAAATCTCTGATTATCCACTGGTTTGTCCAGTTGGATAGGAAACTCATGTTCTTGAAATCATAAGTCACATTATACTGCTAGTAGTGTGTGGGAGGACCTTACTATGCAGCACACCAAAGGGGTATGGGAGACTGCATAACAAACACCACAGTCTAGTCAGTTCTCCAAAGCAGCAGAATCCATTTGACATTATACAAACTAGAAGGAAATAGTATGGCAGGAATGAGTATGTGTGGGGGGTTTACTCGGGTGGGCGGCCGAGCTCCACCAAAACTGCTCTCTCACTCCCCCTCCTCAAAGAAGAACAGGGAGAAAATACGATGAAAGGGGCTCAAGAGTTGAGATAAGCACAGGGAGGTCATGCAGCAATTACTGTAACAGGCAAAACAGACTTGGCGTAGGGCGATAGTAAGATTTATTACCTATTACTAATGAGCTAGAGAAGTGAGAAACAAAGGAAAGAAACCAAAAGCACCTTCCCCCCCCATCCACCCTCTTCCACCTCCTCCCCCTGAGTGGCACCAGCGGAACTGGGGAATGGGGGTTACAGTCAGTCTATAGCGCTTCTTCTCCACCGCTCCTTCTCAGTTACACTCGTCCCCTGTGTTGTGAGGTCCCTCCCAAAGGATGCAGTCCTTGCTGAACTGATCCGGCACGGGCTTCCCACAGGCAGCAGCTCTTCAAGAACTGCTCCAGGCATGGCTCTGTACCAGGGGGTCCATCCCTCAGGAGAAAACTGCTCCAACATGGGTCCCCCACGGGCAGCAGCTCCTGCCAGGTCACCTGCTCCTGTGTGGGCTCCTCTCCACGACCTACAGGTCCAGCCCTGAATCTGTTCCAGCAGGGGTCTTCCACAGGCCGCAGTCTCCGTTGGTGCAGGTCCACCAGCTCCACCGTGTTCTCCTCCACAGGCTGCAGAGTGGAACCCTGCTGCACCGTGGTACTCCATGGGCTGCAGGGGGACATCTTGCTTCACCATGGTCCTCACCACAGGCCGCAGGGGACTTCTGCTCCAGTGCCTGGAGCACCTCTCCCCCTCCTTCTTCACTGACCTTGGTGCCTGCAGGACTGTTCCTCACTCCTCTCACTCTCCCAGCTGCTGTGTGGTGCAGCATTTTTTTGTTGTTTGTTTGTTTCTTTGTTTTGTTTTCCCTGTCTTTAATATGCTCTCACAGAGGTGGAAAACAACATCACTTATTGGCTCAGCTTTGGTCAGTAGTGGGGCCCTTACCAAACATGGGGCAGCTTCTAGATTCTTCTCACAGAAGCCACCCCTCTGGCCTCTTGCTACCAAAACCTTGTCATGTTCAGTATGTTCATTACATACTACAGTATGTAATGTGTTCATTACATACTGTACAGTAATGTACAGTGTTCATTACACACTACAGTATGTTCATTATACTTTAGAGGCAGATGGAAATCTGAAGGAACACCTTAGAGACACTGAGATACTAAAATCTTTGTAATCTAGCTAATAAAGCTATATTTACATTTGTTTAGTCTCCAAATTCTGTCTGAGTTAGATCGGTAAAAAGATTGTAACCAAAAATCTTAATGGCTAATTGAGCTTCAGGTTTTAGCTGGTGCAGACAAGACCATGTGTCTTATGAAACTGGTTTAATGACACTGCAGGAAAAAGATCAGGTATCTATGCTGATTAAGAATGATTAAGAAAACATCTAATACTGTGGAACTTCTCAGTTTCAAATAAATGCCTTGAGGCTTTAGAGAGAACAAATTTTATTACTCTGTCATAAATCCTGTCTTGCCTTTTTAGAAAAAAATACGGAGTGGAGGTGGGGAAAAGTCACAGTTGTCCAAGTTTCTTGTGTAGGTTTTTACAGTTTTCTTTTAACAGCAAAATTAAAATAACTTTATTGCATTAACAAGTACATACCATTGCTATATTAACTATGTTATGTACATTTTTTCAGTTGAGGGAAGACTGGAAAATCTGATCTGTGGTACCATCAGCATATACATAATATAACATCATGTCTTTCCTGAGTCCTCAACAATTTATGATTGCTCATAATTGGTCTCGGTCCTTGGGTCAGATTGAATCAACATGAGAAAACTGTTTAAGAATCAAGAATAAGTAATAAGGTTAGGCATGTATCATAAACTGGCAAGAAAAGAGAAGGAAGCACTGAAAATAATAAATACTTATTTTTTTTCACTTTTAAAATCTCACATCTTTAGCTATTTTTGCTTTGCTTTGAAGGGAAGAAGTTCTGATTGTCTTTGACTGCAAAATCTGAGATTTTTCAATTTTACTTACTGCTAATTAAGGAATTGCACGTGACAAACATATATTCAGAGGTGTAACGTCAAGAAATGTCAAAAACACACATTTCTGAGAAAAACTTCTGTATACTTCTAAAGACAAGCTATAATATGATTGTTGTACACAGATGCAGCAGGTTGAAATATGGTTATAGAGACAATACTGTAATGAAATCATAGTCTGGGGTGTTTTGTTGCTGTTGTTGTTTCGCTTTGTCTAAAACCGTAATTAAACTCTTAAAGTAGTTGGAGGAAATGAGAAGAGAGAATGTAATATAGTGGTATCAGATTATATTTGCAAGGAATCAAACACTAGACTCATAAAAATGCAAGGCCCTGCATCTGGGCTGGGGCAATCCCAAGCACAAAAAAAAAGGTTAGGCAGAGAATGGACAGAAAGTGTCCCTGAGGAGGAGGAGCTGGGGGGGTTGGTTGATGTGTATCGTAGAATCATAGAATCATAGAATAATTTAGGTTGGAAAAGACGTTCAAGATAATCTGGCCCAACCATCACCCTACTGCCAATGTCACCCACTAAGCCATGTCCCTAAGCACCATGTACAATCTTTCCTTAAAACCTCCAGGGATGGTGATGCTACCACCTCTCTGGGTAACCATTCCAATGCCTGACTGCTCTTTCTGAGCAGAAATGTCTCCTAATTTCCAACCTAATCCTCCCCTGGCACAACTTGAGGTCATTCCCTCTAGTCCTATCAGTAGTTATCTGAGAGAAGAGGCTGATGCACAGTTCCCTGCAACGTGCTTTCAGGTAGTTGTAGAGAGCAATAAGGCCTCCCCTGAGCCTCCTCTTCTCCAGACTAAACTACCCCTGTTCCCTCAGGTGCTCAACATGAGCCGGCAATGAATGCTTGCAGCCCAGAAAGCCAACCATGTACTGGTCTACATCAAAAGAAGTGTGACCATCAGGTTGAGGGTGGTAATTGTCCCACTCTTCTCTGATCTTATGAGACCCCACCTGGAGTACTGCTTTCAGCTCTGGGGCTCCCAGCACAAGAAAGACATAGAAGTATTAGAATGAGTCTAGAGGAGGGCCACAGGGTGATCAAGGGGCTAGAGCACTTCTACAAAGCAAGGCTGAGAGATTTGGGGTCGTTCAGCCTGATAAAGAGAAGGCTCCAGGGAAATGTTATAGCAGCCTTCCAGTACCTAAAGGGGGACTACAGAAAAGCTGGGGAGGGACTCTATCAGGAATTGTAGTGATAGGACAAGGTGAAATAGCTTTAAACTACAAGAGTATATTTAGATTAGATACAAGGAAGAAATTATTTCCCATGAGGGTGGTGAGGCACTGGAACAGGTTTCCCAGAGAAGCTGTGGATGCCCCCTCTCTTGAAGTGTTTAAGGCCAGGTTGGATGAGGCTTTGAGCAACCTGGTCTGGTGGGAGGTGTCCCTGCTGGGGGTTGGGAGGGGTGGGGGAGGGCAGGAGAGAGATAATATGATCTTTAAGGTCCCTTCCAGCCCAATCCATTCTATGATTCTATGATAAAATCATGAGAATATATATATATATTAAAAAATCGGGAACAAATTTTTGCTTCATTTGGATTTTATGTTGAAATCACCCTATACATTTTTGCTCACCACTTAACACCACTCTGAATCTCAGCCATCAGAAGTAAACAGAGTTCTGATTTCTGCATCTTGCATTATCTCTTTTCTATCCTTTTATGTTCAAGGATGAATATTTTCAAGCTCTGTCTCATTCTCACAACGTGAAGAGCTTTGTGAAACAACTTTTCAAGCAACATTTCAATGAACAGAGCTCTAATGATTTCATTAACATAATGGCTGCTCACAGATTTAACTGTAACTGAGCCAACACATTGCCATTTTAGTGGTATTTAACAGAGTTCATTAACCCTGAATGTATTTATTTATCACTGCTGCACTTAAATTTTAATGCAAGAAATCCACAGGACAAGCATTTACTTGCAAATTTGGCAATTTTCATATGTAAACATTTTCAGAAGGAGTTCATATATTTCTAATATAAAAAAAGCAGTCTTAAAAGAGAATTGGCTAGTACTACACATAGGTCTCTGAATACATACTTCATAATAACATAAAAATCTAAAGAAAGTGGAGAAGACTCAGTAAAATTACCTTTATTTATGGATCAAGTCTATAGAATGAATATTTAAGAATTATGCTGACTTCTATTTTATTAACAAGCAGATTTTAGTCATTCATTCACTCATTCATTCATACATTTTTGAATATTAACAAGAGAGCTTAAATGGAAAAAGTCTTACAAAAAAATCCATCTAGTGAAAAAGGGTATCACCATCCTATGATTCAAATTGCATTTTTATTTAGAGTAAAAAACATATCAAGTGTAGTAAAGAAGACAGTTTAATGCTACTGCAGTAGTTCTAAGAGATTAGATAAGAACTTCAATTGAAGCATTTAAATTATTTCAGAGACAATTTGCATTATAAGTGCTCACATAGGTGGCCAGCAGAAGAATCACCCCTATTCTGTAACTTTTTTTTTTCTTCTTTCTTTAAATAGGAATAAACAACTACTTATTATATCAGCTTCTAGTAATTATTTCTATGCAAATATTCTCACTCAAAATTCTTAGAAAAGCCCTAGAAGCAAGCATTCACACATGGAAGAGGGTTAAATAACAAGGTTTTCCCTGAAGCACAATTCAAAGCTCTATGTTGCTTTCTATATGTAAAGACAAAATATGCAATTTAATATTTCATTTGATGTAACATACAGACTATTTTTAACAATTATAAGATTTCTGATGTTTTTCTACAGGCTTCTGTCAATTGTGTCTGGCAAGGAGATGGTATTTTTTTTTCTAGATGGGAATCAATTAAATTACTACGAGAAAAAGAAACCACAAAATAGGTGTCTGAGACCAAAGAAATTCTGGCACACATTCTCTGGATGTTATCCATGGTATGTCCTCTGGATGTTATCCATATGTAGGTCCTCTGGACCTACCAACAGCCATCATCATCCCACAGCAGCTGCTGCATGCCAGTCTCCTTCAGCTGCTAGCTGTAAAGCACCACCTCATGCTGTGCAATATCCTTGCTGAAGAAGTCAGGAACACACTAATAGAAATGTCTGTCCTTCCTTCCCTTGTAGTGCGTGCTACATCTGTTCAATAGATCTTGCCACCCTCTCTGCTAAGAGCAGGCCAGCTACAGTGGAAGTCCACAAGACCAACACATGTCAAACATACTTGGTTCTGACTTGTTTTGGCCTTCCTGGAACTTTTTATTTATTTATTTGTTTTTAAGCGTATCTAGCTACAACAGCAATTTCTCCAATGACCAGGTGGCTCTGCCTAAGTTATTTTATTTCTTATATTTTTATGCTCTAAGCATAATTTTTATATACATAGTAGCAATAAACAGCTATTCTGTTTAAAATTAAATATTCATAGCTCTAGCATAATGGTATCATATAGAGAAACGGACCTGGAATGACAGCCGAGGCCTTGAAAGGGAAGTTACAAGATGGAGTGTAGAGGAAACCAGGCATGGAACAATAAAAGGCAGATTAAAAAAGACTAAGGAGTAAAACTTGTTAGAAAACACACAGTAAAATATCTCTAAATAAACTCCAGAGTGTGAAAAAAAAAAAAAAAAAAAAAAAAAAAAAAAAGATGTCATTATGTTACTGTGGTCAATTTCAGACCCTTTCTGGCAATGAAGAGGAAGGACACCCATCATCAGCATCACTATCCTCTTGATGAAGATCCTGGGACATTGTTAACTCCCTGTAAAACCCCTCCTAAATCTCCAGCCAGACTGAAGTTGTTGACCTTAGCACTCAGAGGGGCTGAGAATCAGTGAGTATAACACTAGAAAAAGGGTCTAGGTACTAGAAATTGCATATTACAATTTTAACTATATTGCTATTACTTATTGCTTGTTGTTAAGCCTTTTTCTCCAATAGAATCCTTTTCTTTATTTTTTTTCCACTCTCTTTTTTTTTTTTTTTTTTCTTTTCACGTACTAACTAGTTCTGTACTAATAATCATTTGATTAGGCTGTTAAGATTTAAATTAGACTAAAAATATACTCAGTTTTGCAAATAAGATGTTTCCTTTTTGTTCAAGATTTTGATTGTAACAGGCTATTTGAATAATGTAAGAATAGTCAAGTGGAGATCTACATCTGAACTACCTTAAGCTTCCTTTAGAGTGAATAAAACTGACTTTAGAGTCAGTCAAAGTGATCAACAGTCATAGATGTAATTCATCTCAAAGCAAATATTTCCTGTGTTTCAATTGATTATAAAGCAAACTGCAATGTGTAGCTTTGACAGAATGTCTATGCTAAGGACTTCTGAACTTAAAGAGATGAGTTTCATTGTATTTACCTGTTTACAAGTTGGAAATACTTAGCCTGGTATGTTCTTTATTATCAATTTCTTGCACCCATGTTTTGGGTGATTGCTTTAGTTCTTACCAGATTGCTTTAGATTGCTTTAATTCTTACCAGTTTATTAGGCTCAAAATCTTCCTTGCTACTATGCTCACTTTTCCACTGCACCTTTGGCTCTTAACCTGGGACAAGCTGTCAAGTGTCCTATATCCTTTGCTGGGACAAGTATGATGCTGACACTGATAATTTCTTCTTCCTCATTCTAGGGACCATTTGGGGTAATTTTTCTGTGTTTGATAATATGCTCTACATGTGTTCTTCAGTGGTCCATGACTCCAGTGCTTGCAGACCAGTTTCAGTGGTCTGTAAATAACAATGGCAACAAAATATTTTCTGCACTGCAAGGTTACAATTTACCATATATAAAGATATATGTAGAGAGAGAGAGACATACAAGAGAGACATACATATATACAGGAAGAGTTTTTTTTTTTTTTTTTTTGTTTTTTTTTCACAAATAATTGTCTTGTACTATGTAGTACTCTTGCCATGTTAGAAAGAAAGGTCATTTATGGAAGAGTTATAAAGAATCAATTTCTAGTAACGAAGAGGTGTGCATAACTAAAAGAAGAGCAGGAGGGCAGATCAGTAGTCATATCAAACATTGTCACTGATGAAAGAGCTGGACTTTTACGAAACAGGGTGGAAAAACATGAAGGGGAAGACATGGAACACAGGTGCTTTTCATCACAGGTACTTTTCATTGATGAAAGGGATGGAGTAAATGTTTTCTTCATGCCACTAGGGACAGAATAAAACATAACAAGGCTTAAAAAAAAAAAAAAAAAAAAAAAAAACAATAAAAAAAAAAAAAGGATTTGTATATGTAGTTTTCCTAATAAATAAAAGTTGTAAAGCATTGGAATCAATTTCCTAGAAATGTTGTAAAATGTTATTCCTGGGTGGCTTAGGAGTCAAGAATAGGCTGGACAACCACAATTAGACACAATGCAGGACAAACTTCCTTGGAGATATTAGGACTTGGCAAGTTTTTTTCCTCTCCATAATTCCTCAGGCAAGCAGCTGTGAAGACAAAAAGTTATGATTAGAATGGTCAGCTACAACAAAATTAAGAATACTTCTGGATCAATAAATAAATAAATGGAAGTTTGTGAGAACCTGCAACACAGTTCAGGCACCATAGGTTTCAGGAAATAAAAGAGGTAATTTGATGGTGCCTACAAAGACCCTGCATTTCATTGTAAGAGATTATATTATTTGCTCATTTCCAAAGATATATCAGCCTCAATGAGGGAGCATTCCCACTATATCCAGGACCAAGCAGGGCTTAAGTGATGGTACCCAACAAAAAGGTACTGTACTCTTTAAGATTCTTTACAGCAGCTTTGCAGAATGTTTGTGTATTGGGTTTATGTGGCAAGGATTTTGTAACGGTGACTGCAGGGGTGGCCTCTGTGAGCTGAGCCCAGCAGCTGCCCCATGTCAAATCAGAGCCAGCTCCAGATGGCTCCAAAAGGGACCCACCACTGGCCAGAGCCAAGCCAATAAATTATGTTCTTTTGTGCCTCTGTGAGTGCACACCTAAGCAGGGGGGGGGGGGGCAAGAAAAACAAACAATGCTGTGAAATGGCAGCTGGGAGAGAGGAGTGAGAAGCAGCCCTGCAGACCCCAAGATCAGTGCAGAAGGAGGGCAGGAGGTGCTCCAGGCTCTGGAGCAGAAGTCCCCCTGTGGCCTGTGGAGAGGCCCCTGGTAGACCAGGCTGTCTCCCTGCAGCCCATGGGTCCCACGGCAGAGCAGATCCTGCTGCAGCCTGTGGAGGAACCCCTGGTGGAGCAGGTGGATGTGGCCTGAAGGAGGCTGTGTCCCATGGAAAGCCACTACAGGAGCAGGCCCCTGGCTGGATCTGCAGCCCATGGAGAGGAGCCCACACAGGAGCAGGGGATCTGGGGGAATCATATCACAGAATCATACTGTGGACTGGGTTGGAAGGAGCCTCAAAGACCATCTAGTTCCAACCTATGTGGGACCCATGTTGGAGCAGTGTGATCTTTAAGGATGGACCCCATGTTACCGACCTATGTTGGAGCAGTTCTTGAAGAGCTGCTGCCTTTGGGAAGCCCCCACAGGATCAGTTTGGGAAGGATGACATCCTATGGGAGGGACCCTATGTGGAGCAGGGGCAGGCTGTGACTGTGAAGGAGCAACAGAGAGGAAGTGCCATGGAGTTAACTGCAGCCCTCATTCCCTGTTCCCCTGTGCCACTCAGTGGGAGGACCTGTAAGAGGGTGGATGGGGGGAAGGTGCTTTTACTTTGCTTTTAGTTTCTTACTGTTCTAGTCTACTAGTTATATGAAATAAATTATATTAATCTCCCTTTATGGTCAGTCTGTTTTGCCCATGATGGTAATTGGAGGCTGATCTCCCTGTCCTTATCTCAGCCCTTGAGCTCTTTTCATCATATTTTCTCTATTTTCTCCCCCTTTTCCTTTGAGGAGGAGGAATGAGAGAGCAGCTGTAGTGGAGCTCAGCTGTCCAGGAGGGTAAAACCACAACAAACTGTAAACCCAGATCTTATTTCACTTATTTTACAGCATTAGTACCAACAACAGGATGGATTCCAATGGCACCCTGTAAGCAGATTCTGTGATTTTAAGCATACATAAAGTCTGCTCTGAAATAAAATTCACGCTACTTTACAAGCATTTTTTTTATTATTGTGACAATAAATCACTGCAAATGTTATGTTGCTCTTCATGAATCCTACACTGTCTTCTATAAACAAGTATGAAATGGATATTCGGTGGATATATACCTAAAGGTCTTGTGCTCTTGTTGAATTCTTAAAATTATATTCACTAGAATTACACTTTTCAGTGAATTATGAAATTCAAAACACAATTAAATTACAAATGCATACAAGTAATATTTTTAAAAGCAAATTAATATCAACAAAGCTACCATAAATAAAAATAAGTACACACATGATCATCTCCTTATGCCTGATCAGAACAAATACCTTCTCTACACTCTGAAGAAATAAATCTGAGGAAAATGTAAGACTAAGAAAATTAAAATAAAGTATATTGTATTGCTTATTAATGCTATCTTTCCTGGGCATTTGTTTTCTTTTTCTTTTTATTGAATGTTTACAATATCAAATCTGTATTAAACATACAAATTCAAGAGCACTATTAAAGATATATATATATATTTCTTAATTAAGGAAAAGGTGGGTTGAAGTTTGGTGGCTAGAAATGCTTACTCCAGGCAGAGGAAGGGTATTTAGCTGCTGACAATGTTTGTTAGAGCACTTAGTTTATTACTTCAGGGTTTGAATGTGATCCCCTGCTTCGTGGCAAGGCCAGGTGTGTTAATGCATTGATGTTAATGCAGTGATGTTAAAAGGCTTGAAACAGTGATAGGGTCAAACTAGTTGTGTCACCACATTCAGAGCATTAAAGTGCAGTTACAGGTTGAAAAAAATGATTATGAAAAATACCATATTCTTACCCAACTGATCTAATCCCTGTATGCACTTGATGTGCTTACTTGACTTACTAAAACAAATATTTTGTAATGTTAGCACTACAAAATGAAGACAGCTCTGTAGGATTGCACAGGATTTCATTCTGGCTCATATATCACTAGCAAACCCCTCAGATGAATTCCAGCTGGGAACAGTTATTACTGATGATGGTGTAACAGAGGGGAAGAACAGGTTCCTAGCAGAATTCACAAGGTAGGCAAGTAAAAAAAATCATCAGGTGCATGCATACACACACACGCACAAATCAGGCAGTCATTACCAGACAACAGAGAATATTTATCCTAATTATTTTCATCCTGAATGTTGATGTCAAAAGTGGTCTGTCAGTCAATGAGAAAAGATAGAGGTCTTTCTCTGAGAAATGGGGAATGTGTGTGCTTTGTGTATGTGAAATTTCAAGTTAGAAATTTAAAACAGCCTAAAATTAATGTTCTGAATTTGCACCAAAATGCTAATCCCCATCACTTCAGCACAATATTTTTCTGAAGTACCTGTACCTTTATGAAATTATATGGGTGAAGTTTGGTAAGTATACCTTCTTAATTAATGGACTTCGGCTTTTGAAGTGTGCTTAATAACTTTAGTTTCAGAATCTTTTTTTTTTTTTTTTTTTCTTAAAGTCGGTAGCACAGGTTATTTAAATAATTATCTACCTACCTACCTGTCTTCCTGTAATCTACAATTCTTTCTGAACATTTGTATCAAGCAAAAACACATTGCCATAATATAGACACATATTGGAGCCAGAACCATCTACTACTGTTCCTTGATTCTTGCTGCATGGTTCATACAAGAGCCAACTATAGGGAAGTAAAGGATAAGGATGCTGTGTATGCAATCTGCAACTATTGCCGAGACTGCTCACACTCAGTGTGGGTGCAATACAAGTCTCCATACATATTTCTGTAGGTTCTCCAAATCTGATGCCTCAAAGTACTTCACACTTGCTTGTCCTTCTTTGAACTGAGAGTCTATACCTCACAGGTCTGTGCACTAAGAGAGCCTTGTTGCACCTCATTATCAGAAACCACGGCAATTCATTATAGTAACAAACTCAAGATACATGTATATAGTCTGCTTTAAAATTCACCTTGTAAAATCACAGAATCATAGAATTATGTGGTTGTTTTACTCAGGTGGGCAGCTGAGCTCTAACACAACTGCTCTCTCACTCCCCCTCTTCAAAGGTAAAGGGGGAGAAAATGGGATGCAAAGGTCTCAAGGGTTGAGATAAGGACAGGAAGATACCTCATTATATATATAATCTTAAATATAATCCATCCAGTATAAATCGTAAATATAATCCATTCTTGAATGAAGCAAGGTGAGGTTCATGTGTAACTATGTGACCAAGTAGTAAAAACCCAGGGCTGAATTAATAGAACCATAGAATCATTAAGATTGGAAAAGACCTCCAAGATCATCTGATCCAACCATCACCCGACTACCAATGTCACCCACTAATCCATGTCTCTAAGCACCAAGTCCAACCTTTCCCTAAACACCACAGGGAAGGTGACTCCTCCACCTCTTCCCTGGGCAACCCAATCCAATGCCTGACTGCTCTTTCTGAGAAGAAATGTCTCCTAATTTCCAACCTAAAACTCCCCTGGTGCAACTTGAGGCCATTCCCTCTAGTCCTATCACTAGTTATCTGTGAAAAGAGGCTGACCCCCAGCTCTGCACAACTTCCTTTCAGGTAGTTGTAGAGAGCAACAAGGCCTCCCCTGAGCCTGCACTTCTCCAGACTAAACCACCCCAGTTCCCTCAGCTGCTCCTCATAGGACTTGTGTTCCAGGACTTTCACCAGCTTCACAGCCCTTCTCTGGACACGTTCCAGGGCCTCAATGTCCTTCTTGTACTGAGGTCCCAAAACTGAATACAGTACTTGAGGTGTGGCATCACCGGAACAGAATACAAGGGGACAATTTATCCAAAATATTCTACAGTCTTGTTTAAGACGTTTTCCTCACAAGATGGGGCTGCTTGTTTGAAACCCTTGGGTTCAGAAGATAAATTATCTTGAATTCTGCACATTAAAGAATGAGAGATATTTTACAAATCAAGGCACTGATTATTGTGTGAAGCCCAAAAGAGTGAATATTTCTGGCAAGCTTTGAATGCTTAGGCCCTGCTGGCATCCCAGCTCATGTCCATTGTTCTCATTATGGGTGAGAGTTATTCTGATATTTACTGTATACAGGACTAATGCTTAAATAATTATTCTTACAACTCCTAACATGAATACAAGATGTTTGTGTATATCCATGGAGCATTATATTTAGAAGCACCTGTCACAAAGCTCCAGTGGTGTTTGCTCAGCACATCTGCATGACCCCTAGAAAGAACTATGCGTACATTTTCCCCACATACACATGTACATGCAAAAACAATGCAGTCATTTTTATATTAAAGAAAAAGTGATATTTTTTTTTTTTTTCTCTGAAAGAAATTCAGAAAAATGTTAAAGAATCTTTAAAAACACAACAACAAAAATCTTCTTTGGAGGTAAGCCAGATGCCTTTTCTCCATATGGTGAAATGTTGAGCATTTCATTTAAAATTATTTACCAAAGTACCAGAGTTTGCTACAATATCAAAACTCAAATGGCTTAGAAAGCTAGTGAAAAATTATCCAGCTCATTTGGTTAGTAAGGTTCTACTGCATAACCTTTGAACAATTAAATCTTGCAAGTTGATCAGACTAGTAACAATACACCAAAACATACTGACAGATAACAGCTAAATGAACCAGAATTCAACGAAATTATAAATAACTGTTATTTTATAGTCATAATGAGAAGGAGAAACTATAAATCACCCCTCAAAGCTTTCTTTGTAAATTTTAGACACTGTTCAGTCTATTATAATCATCCTAACTTATAAGCAATAAAATGTTTAGTGGGGCGATTTAGGGAAGCAGAATATATGAGAGAAATTAAGCAGCTAATGGGGAATTGCTCAAGTTATAATTTACTAAATATTGTTGCAGACTCCTTGTGTCAGGTTCAGTAAAAGGAAGATCTTCTTAAATTAATTTATACTGATTAATCAGCTCCTTGATAATAACTAAGGTTTTATGCAATATGAACCCACTATTTTAAGCTGGATGCCTGAGATTCAACACTCAAAATCTAACAGTACCTGCTACTGTAGTCTGAAAGTAGGCAGTCACACTTTAATATTGACCTGTTGATCTGCTCTTGTGGTTTGATAATTAATGCCATTTGTTACTTCATTCTGATCAATCCTTGTTTTTCTGAGAAATTTGCTAAAAATGAAAAGGATAAAAAATTAAAACTGGACTGCATGAAGATTGTTAAAAATACTGCTCAGAAGTACAGAGGAGTAAAGTAGGTAGTTATTTATCTGAGTGGCATATATTTACTTGAGGATGCTGGACGCTTCAATAATGCATACCAACTCAAGCTAGGAAAGTGTGACTAAACGCAGGACTGCAAATGTTGCAGTGTAAGCCTGTTCTTCCTCTATTCAATCCTTTATCTGTAGTGAAAAAGGGAGTAGAGAAGAAATTATAACATTTTTGGTGTGCTACATTTGATGTTTTGGGTTTGCTTCTACTGTTTAAAGAGACCTTTTGTGGTTGTTACTCTAAGAATAAATAAAAAATAAATAAAAGTAAAAAAATAAAAATCTAATAATCCACAAGTTTTCAAAGGTGTTTTTGTTTTGTTTTGTTTTGTTTTGTGAAAAATATGCCTTGGCAAATTTTTATAACTAGCTATGAATAAACAGCTTGAGAGAAAGTCACATATGCACACCAGATTCAAAGAGAATCCAATCCAAGACATACTTAATAGCTGATAGATTAACTTTACTTTTTGAGGGAATCCACTTTCCTGTTCATTATCCTTCCACAGTATGGAAGAGAAAGAACCCTGAAGAAAATATTTTAAAAATAATGCTGAAGACTATTATCTCTGTGTATTTTTAATAATGAAATTATACAAGATAAAAACTGGAGTAACTGCATTAAATCCAATGTGGCCATGTGTTTGATTTACAGTCTTTTCAGATTGTTCACATTGTTGCTGTGATATGTGGCACTTCCAGGAAGAGCAGTACTGCACCAAAAAAGCTCGATTAGGCCCCCAGTGTTACAGCATCACCTTCAGAGGAACTGGGCACATAAAGTAATGTGTTTCAGTAAGTGGTTGCAATTTTATCCAGTGACCACTTAGAAGTTTAACTTAGGATCAATATATCAAATTTCCTTTGTGAATTCCTGAACTTTTTAGAAAAAAATAAAAATTAACATAAAAATAGATAATGGATTTCTAATTATAGTGTTCCCAATGAAACAGAAAATTAATGCCAGAATAAGAGTAATATTGCCAAATAATAATAATATATTGCCAAATAATAATAATAATAATAAGAGTAATAATGCCAAATGCACATCTGATGGGATTTAACCAGCAGGTTGAACTGTAGCTTTTAGTTAAAAGTTTATAAAGCCACATTTTGACATCCAAATAGCTCAATGAATGGAAGAATGTCATACGGTGCATTTTTGTTTCTCCATACAGTTTGGACATTTCAGATCAAAGTATGAAAATATCACCTAGGGCAGTGACTGGCCCTTTATTCTATTTGTTGGCAGTTCTCTTCAACTAATTGAGTCTAACTCTACTCTTTTTGGAATAGAGTTGGAACGTAATGGTGCTGAGAAAGCACCCATAACCAATGGGTGGTGCCAGTATGTGCTTTGGAACCGTGACAGACAGCAAAATCTACATGATTTTAGAAAAATACCCAGTAGGCATGATATGATAGTCATCCTGCTCTCTGCATCAGCACTCTCCCCTGAGCTGCTGAGGGAAAGTGCAGTTCTTCAAGCATCACTTTTTACTTTTCCAGGCAAAGGATAGAGCTATCTTCTCATATTTCCAAGTGCAAGAAGTGTTGATACTGTTGGGCAAAAGAAGGCCTTTTAACCTCCTTACCACTTTTTGAGCTACCTTCAATAATCAGACCAGTGTGTTTAGAAGTAAAGTCCTTCTTTCTTTACTCTGTATTTTCCTATACTGTTAAAATTTACTAAATGCTCCCCAGGGGTCAACTTTATGTAGCAGTGCTGTGCATTATGCAATAACTACCATCACAGCACTTATACCAGCACTAGAGAGAATTACACCTGTAACATTCTTTTTGATTTTACACAGTGAACAGAACAGTGTTCTCTGCAGTGCCTCCAACTTTACAGTATAAAGAACTAGAATGACTCACTGCCCTACTTCAGATTCAAGAGAAGGCAGATTTTCCCTTGCTGTTATAAATAAATAAATAAATAAACAAATGCTTTTATGCATCTTCTGTTCCAGCTGTAAAGATGTGGCAAGCAATGTAAATTGAGTATTCTTGGCAGGTAACTTCTTCCTAATATTTATGGGTCAGTTTGTCAGACATGAGCAGCAGGGTCAGCCAACTTCTTTTCTACAGTAAGTGGCATACTTTTCTACTTGTAAAGATCTAAGTGTTTTTGTGCTCTGGTCACCTTATCCCTTTGTTTTTTCAGTTTAATCTAAGAGAGACAAAAAGAAGGATCCCTTGATCTTAGCATTAAAAGAATCACTTTACCAGAACTCTCCTCTGTTGCTAAAACTCGGTATCATAGATTTAAGGAGTAAATCAATAGATTTATCAGAAAACAATATTTTCCATCAGGATTTATTATATTTTTTCATAGATTCAGATATACATATTCCATCCTATGATTTGTCATCTCATTAAATGATTATGTGAGTATAGATGAAAGTTAATTTAATTCTCTTGAACTCTTACTTGTAGAAGAGTGAGGGAAACTATGGAAATGTTATGGGGATATTGGCTGTCTAAGCACAGACATCCAGTGTCTAGAATATACTGATTTATCTTTATCTACACTCTAAATAGGTGTAGGCTTATGTTAAGATCTGTTGTGCGTTTGCCAATCCTATGCAAACACCTGAGATACTCTAGGGAAACTAATAATATCAGTAGACACCTTTAGCATAGGCAGTTAAATTATTCCACTATTTCTGAGCACTGTGAAAGATTCAACTAGAATCAGAAAATCATAGCTTAGAGATGTTACTTTCATAGCTCCTGTACCAAAAAGTGCAGCAATAGGGATGAAGTTCAGGTATCTTCTTGTTCCTCTCTTAAAATACAGCTTGCATAATAAGAGAAAAAAACACTGCTACTTAAGCTATGTCCCGGTATTGGAGAATTACGATGGACAGAAAATATTTTCACACTTCCAAATGCTATATTAACTAAACAACTAAACCATCTTGTTGTCTTCTGCAGTATCAGTTGAATAGGATGAGAGGAAGCAGTTTCAATAGTTATTCTACCGCCCCACTGGGATCTAGGCTGGTTACAGCACTAGCAGTCGTTTCTGACCTGTTTCCAGTCAAGGATTTTGGCTGTTGCAGCATTTGTAGGTTGATACAACTTCTAGTCTATCCTTGCAGCTCAGGAAATAGGAGTGAAACCTGCTTTGCTCAAGAATCACGCTGTCTTTGGAGTCATTTTTTTATCTGTTTAAAAGAGCTAACCACAGAAATTCAAAGCTCTCCATGAACTTCATTTAGACTTTGCAAACTGAAAACCATTTAATTAGTCAACCCACCTAAATGAAATACATATTCTGGATGGGATGGAAAGAGCTGCTTAAGGCTGATGTTAAATTCTACCTCTACCTTTTTATGCCTTGTCTTTAATTGGTATGTACTGCAGCTTTCAGAATAATTGTGGCATTTTTCTGTGCAATAAACAGAGAAATATTTTTTTTTTCAACAGAGGGACTGATCCACTTTCTATTTAGATTAATGGAAATTCTAACATTCTTCTGAAATTATATCAAGCCCTTAATAAGTAAAAATTTATTTTACTTAAATAAAATATAGAATGGTACTATGGCACAGGAGGAGGTAAAAAATAGTCTTTTACTTTGAAATGCCTGTGTGCAGGTTCTCTCAATTTCCAACAGACACATTAGCTTCACATTTTAATTTTGTACTTAATACCAAAATGTGATTAAAAAAAAAAAAAAGTTCCTCATTATGCTGAGCTGTACTTGCATAATTATTCTTCAGGCTTCACTTAATTATATGCCCCACCATGTGTTAGTTTTCAGCATCCTAAGTGGTACCACCTTACTGCTAGGAATATTAAACAATGAAAGGCAACACTCTTTTGTTTGGTTACACAGCATGCTGTGTCTGAATTCAGTCTCTTCTCACAGGTCCCCCCTTCCAGCTTCTGAATTATATCCTTTACAAGTGTTTCAGAGAAGGGCACTTATAGTCATGCTTCTCTGCAATGTGTGGCTTTTATTGTTTCCTGTATCCAAGAATTGCCCCTATTAGTCAGAATGAAATAATAATAATTAGAAAAAAAAAAAAAATGAAAGAGAAGATTTAAAATAATTGGAAAAAAAAATAAAAAGAAAAAAAGAAAAAGAAGCTACAGAGTTTCTGAAGTTTTATTTTAGGTCATTTATTTTTTTCTTACCATGCCAAGATCACACACCAACAACTGAAACGAGAACAGAAGCATTGGAAAAGCTATTTATCCACAAACGGTATTTCTGAGATACCTAACACTCTATTACCTGAAAAGAACTGGGATGCATAAGATTCGGTGAAGAAAAATAGACAGTGACTAAAAAGAAACTGAAGATTTTGCTCCAATCCAATTGGATGAGAGTTCTGATCATGTTTTGTATGTCTCAGCATACACAGACACACACACACACACACACACAGACACAGACACAGACAGACACAGACAGACAGACAGACACACAGACAGACACACAGACACAGACACACACAGACACAGACACACACAGACACACAGACACACACAGACACACAGAGACACACAGAGACACACAGACACAAAAAGGGGGGGTGGGGGGGGACAGGCATAACACCTCCTGACCTCTTATGTGTCAAACACTGAGATAGACTAACCAACACGGAAATTATATTTTTAGTTTTTTTCCCTCCCTTCCCTTCCCTTCCCTTCCCTTCCCTTCCCTTCCCTTCCCTTGTGGTTTAACCCTGTGGTTTAACCCAGCTGGCAGCTAAACATCCCTTTCCTGCCCTGCCCTGCCCTGCCCTGCCCTGCCCTGCCAAGCCCTCGTCTTGCCTTTGCCCTTGCCCTCTATTCCTCTGAGAAGTATTTTAAAGAGTCTGATCTGAGAAGCACATTAGCAATGTCCAAGTCAGTGAAACAGATGGGATTTTTACATGGTTAACACCATTCTTTACTACCCAGAGAAGCTGTGAATGCGAGGCTACTAATGTTAAAACAACAACAACAAAAACTCCTATTAAGTCAGGTTTGTGTCATAGGGGTATATTAGGAGTGTACCAGAGACAGGAAGCTACTTTAATGGTTTAACTAAATAAAAGTTCACTTTGTTTTATTTTATTTTACGGCTTATTTTGTATAATAATATTCCATATTATATTCTTAAAACAAAACCTTTTTTTAAAAAACAAACAAACAAAAAAACCATAAGCAACATGTTGCTTTTTTTTTTAACACATTAAGTTTTACTGATAAATAATCTTGTAAAACAAAGCAATCTATCTATCGTTTCCAATCAACAAATCCTAACATTTAATCACAGATATATTCACACTTCAACATGGATCCACTTCAGTCTTTAAGCTTCTAATTAATAATTGTGTTGTCAAAATGCAGAATCATGAATCAAGACTTTTCCTGTGCAGAAGATGATGGATTCTTGCACTTAACCAATCAAAAGTTTATTTACTTTTTAAAGAACATGTCTTTCATATCTTTTTAAAGTAGGATCAAGCAATCAAAATGCAGACTTTTTACCATTTTAAATCTCATTTTGAATGCTATAGAAAGTGAATAATTGACAAATAATTACTGAAAAAGGCACTTCCCTCTAGGCTGTGGAATTCCACAGATATTACCTGATACAATGGATTTATTACTGTAAGTGCTGTGGGTCAAAATTTGTCACCTTTATTCATATTTTTTTCCAACTACATATTTTCCTTCCCAGAATGAAGATGCATGCAGAAATGGTGGAACCTATTCTTACTGATTCACTGAATAGGAACGAAAATAAAATGTAAAGGCTGGAGAAGCTGAGGAGAAAAATAAAAATAAAATAAAATAAAATAAAATAAAATAAAATAAAA
>NC_048894.1:88051559-88059070 GCF_011077185.1 Oxyura jamaicensis
TAAAAAGATTGTTTCTCAGGTGAATATGTCGAAGCTTAGATAGATAGTTTCTTTTTAACAAAGCTCATATGGAAACTAAGCTCTGATGGACTTCTGCCTGCCAGCTAGGTTTACAACCAAAACTTTCCCAGTTTTCAATCACTTTTGAAGCTTTCAGTCTCCTTTGACTTCTTGGTCCTGTATCGTGAAGATATCTTGACAGTCGTCAAGCCTACTAGAAAGCTAGTGTTTTATAAGTGGGTGAATGTGGAAAAATAATGCCCAAAGTCAAAGGCCGAGAGTCTATCTTTTTCTATCCCAAGAAAATAGTTCCTTTCACGAGCTTAAACTGCTGTGGTAGCTGCTTCACTGAGCTACATAAAAATCTGAACTGTATAAAAAGAGACACCTTTACTTAAAATGATGAAAGTGGATTTATTTACTAAATATTATTATTAATAATCATGTTTATTATCATTAATAATATTAATATTTTGGTGTATAGATAGCTGAAGCTGTCACAGTGTTTTTCAACATCTCCTCTATAAAGTTTTCCAGTGTGTTGAAAGGACTTTATAGTATACATTTTGCATTGTCATTGGCTTACATTAAAAGGATGTAAAATATCCATTGCTGACAAAATCAGCCTGCTGTATTCTGAAATTCTTGTATGTGCTCTCATCATCAGCACCATGAAAGATTAGTTTTATGAAATCAGAAGGATCTCCATTTTCAACCTAGGTGTACTTTACTGCGTGGTTTTGTGAATGATGCTTTTCTTTGTTTGCTTGTTGTTTTTAACATGAAATAGCATAAAGGCATTTGGGAAGTAGCTGAAAGGAATTGAACTCTTCAAATTAAAACTTTTCTAAAGATGTCATGCTTTTCTGGATGAATAATTGCAAATATTATCCAGTGATCTTGTCCTGACCATAAACAGACAATGATGTGGCCCTTTCATAATGTGGCCCTTCTGAAAGCTGAACAGACTCTCCCAGTTTCTCAGCGTTACAGGAAAAGATACAAGCAAAACCCTCTGTCTTCAGCTGTTTCTTACCATCTCCTTTTTAAACAACTGTCCATATAGAGGGCAAGACTGGACATAAGAAAAAGGTTCTTTACTGAGAGGGTTGTTGGGCTCCCCAGGGAACTGATCACAACATCAAGCCTTCTGGAGTTCAAGAAGTGTTTGGACAACACTCTCAGACATATCGTTTGTTTTTTTTTCTGTGTAGCCAGGAGTTGGTCTCGATAATCCTTATGGGTCCCTTCCAACTCAGGACATTCTATAATTCTATGAATCAAGTAGATTTTGGGACTACCTCCACAATAAACAAACAAACAAACAAACAGATAAATAAAACTTTTTTCTATACATAGTGTGTCCTTATCTGACCAGCCCAATAGCTTTCTATAGCAGCCCTCCTTTTTTTTTTTTTTCTTTTAAACTGTTGAGCATGTCCCCTCATACTAGCTTAGACAACACAACTCAGCTACTGTCCTGATCTGCAGTCTGCCCATCTTCCAAGAAGCCCCCTCAACTATTGCTATATTTTGCAGCAACACTTTCAGAGAGTCAAAGGTGCTGAAAAAGGGGAAATCAAACTGAAATTTCAGTCAAGCTTTAAGTTAGAAAAGCTGAAGTCAATATCCATTGTTCAGGCAATATAAAATTCTACAACAGAATTTCTGCATCTTATTTTTTTTGTCTTGCTAAAAAGCTCTGACTACATGATTTAGGAACTACATGATCTCAGAAGTTTTTCAAAACTGACTTAGGCCAGAATTATGAATTTATCATATTGTAAAGATACTTCTAAACTATTCTGGGTAAGAACCAACTGGGGTGGGAAGAAGTTAAGAAAAGAATAGGAAAAAAAAAAAAAAAAAAAAAGATGAAACAAAGAAACAAAATAAAACAAACAAAAAACATAAGAGATCCATAACGAGAATTACGGCATCGGTTTTTTGTCGTTGTTGTTGTTGATGTTTTTTTTTTTTTTTTTTATCAGATGCTGAGCTTCACATTTTCCATAAACCTAGGGTACATAGTGTGCTAAAAATAAGGTGGTTTTTTTTTGGGGGGGTTGTTTTGTTTTGTTTTTGTTTTTTTTCCTTCCTTCTTTTTCTCTAATAAGACAGAGAGAAAGAGAGAGATGGAAAAAAAATCTGGATTGATGCCCAAAGTCCCATTTTAAGGTTTGAGTTTTTATCCAAGCTAACTAATAGTAGAGAGAGACAATGGAAGAGAGAGAGATAATAAATGTTCAATATAGATAAAAAATCTACTGAAAGAACACTGTTAAAGTCACAAAATCAAAGAGACAACAAAACAAGGATTAAACTTGTCTCCCTTCTTATGCAACATCATGCATTCTTTAAATACATAATGATGTGGGGGATTTACCTAAACTTTCTCCTACATCATTCAGCGTATATGAAGAATGGAACTGAAGTAATGAACAGGTCTTTAATATTTTGGTTACTTTTATTGTGGCCCTAGGCCTCATGCACACTATACAAACCCTGAGCTGAAGATGGAATTATTCATTTCTTTATGGGCTTCCCTACAGTGCATATTACATGAAGCTCTGTGAGTTTCAGGAAAGTTAATTTATCTCAAAAAAAAAAAAAAAAAAATCTTGCTGAAGTAGCAAGATAATATATCCCTCTTTACAGATAGACAAAAAAGGTTTACAAGCAACAGTGAACTTTGAACTACCCCAGCCCCAAGCTGTTTTGTTGTTGTTGTTGTTGTTGCTGTTGCTGTTTTGTGTGTGTGTGTGTTTCATAATAATTTGAACCTTCAAATACATCACCCATTCAGTTTAATTGCAGCTGTGACTGCTTACTGCTTCTTCATCTCACTCCCCAGGATCTCAAGGTGTCATTGAGGAATGAGAAGCACACCATTACTTACCATCTGTGAAACATTTATGTGAGGGAAGGTGAAATATCACACAGGAACTCTGGTAGTCAGTTGGACTCTGTTTCTCTAAGCCACAGCTTAGCTACTCTGAAGGAAGGCCATCTTTTGTCTTCCAACCTTTGTAAGAAATAAGGTAGAAATAACATGTACAATGTCACCCTTTATTTCCCAGGTCTGAGCTGGAAGCATTTTTGTCTATTGATTGAAATATAAGATCAGGTTAAAAATAGGTGTTCACCTAAAGTAGAGTTTGCTCATGACTGTGTGTCAATTAAAGAAGTGAATTAAGATAATGGACAAACTTCATTGTAATGTTTTATAAATTTCAACCCTTTCATTGATGTTTCAGCCCCTTGTCACCTCTTTCTCTTCTCTTGATTTTCTCCTGTTCCTCCAGATTCTAATCAGGTGTTTTGTTTTGTTTTGTCTTGTTTTGTTTTGTTGTGTGTGTGCAGCTGCTCCCTCTGCATGTTTGCTCACTCTGTGTAGGTGCACTAAATGCACTTAGTCAGCATTCAAGACTGTAAGAGGTTTAGGCATGATCAGTGAACACAGTCTTCTAAGGCTTTAACTGAGTATATGCAACCCATATTTTTTTAGACCTTTCAATATCTCCAAATATGCATGTATTGTCACAAGAATGACAAAGGTTCAATGTCCAAATACAAATGATAGCTGTATGAAACATCATGTCCCTGACCAGAGTGACAGTGTGAACCTTTCAAATAAAATATTTTAAAGCTAAAACAGTACTTATCTCTAATCCCCTCTTCTTCTACTGTTGGTCTTGTAGGTAGGTGATTTAGATTTGAATAATAGCATAAAAAAAAAAAAATCAAACAACAAAACAAAACAAAACAACAACAACAACAACAAAATTACCACCATCTCAAATCCTGAAAGATATAACCAGAAAAACACATTACAGCCCAAATACCTAGTTTTACAAAATTACAAATTTACAAACAAGGAGCATGATGGAGTATATTATTTGTGTTTATGCAGATCTGTAACCAGAATAAGAAATCTTTTCCAAATAACATAAAGTATCATTTGGCAAGTATTTTCCAGACTGCTAAGTGTCCCAAATACTAGTAGTTTCAAAAGGTTATTCCTTTTACCTTTTCATTATGATTAAACTACCAGATGCATTACTGTTTCTGGGAGCCCACAATTACATCATGTGCACATATACATATGCAAGAAAACAGTTGACATGGCAATACTTAAAATATAAAGCTTTGTCTAACTTAACGCTTGAATCTTCAAAGATTACAAACACTCTGAACATAACCAAAGCTTTCATTGTCTCAATAATGGCAATTTTGTGCTCATGTTATTGCCTTAGACTGAGTAGATATATAACTGTGTCAGAAGTCCCACTGATACTGTTAGATTTGAAAGCTCCACACTTTTTTTTTTTTTCAGAATTATTATCATAAATAATCATTTTTGAGCTACACTGCTACTAGCTCTGTTAAACTTGCAAGTACTTTATAAATCAAGTTTGTTCATAAATTTCCTATATAATTTAATTAACTATTGCAGTGATAGTGATACTATTGCAAAGAAGCAACATGATATGTAGGAAGAGGCTAATACGATCACTTGGGTTAACAAAGCCAAACATCAATCCTCAGTGAAGAAAACCAACCTCCTTCTTTACTTTTGTAAATCAGAAAATTCTTCAGAAAATGCAAAATATTTTTTGAAATAATAAGCTAATCTTTGAAATAACAGCAAGAAATGGAAAAAAAAAAATGCTGAAAATATCAGACAAGTTTTCTTTCTGTTCCGCATTCTAGAGAGTTCATTATACATGCAGGCATACCCAAAAACACTTACATAAAAAAATAGTCAAATTCGCTTGAATATATAATGTTATTCACAACATAGCTATAAATAATAATGATCATGAATACTTAGGTCTGATTTCTCAGAAGGTCCCCAAAATGATTAGGTCAGTCTTGCCAATGTCTTCATAAAATCCAGTTGTGGAACTGAAACTTCTACTGCTTTTGTGAGTGCATCTGCCATGTTTGGGATCACAGCAACTTCAAAAAGAATAATGCCCCCTTGTAGTAATTATTACTAGGGATAGTCTCTGGCCTGCTTCAGAAGCTCACAAAAAAAAGGAATAAGTTTAAAGACAAGATAGACTTCTATATAACATAAAATGGAGCAACACTTTACCACTGATAAACAAATGGTATGTATCCTTCAAAATGTTTTGAGAACAGTATTCATGCTTGTGTTGAAAAATGATTCAAGTTCTGAAGTTCAATGATATAGCAAATGGGCTGTGAGACGGGGAAAGAAGTAAGCACACTCACACCTCTGTGGGTAGCACCTTTTACACAGGTTAGGAAGCCTGTAAAACTTTGTTAGAAATTGAGTCCTAATGGCTAATTCCAATTGCAGATGTTTCTTTGGTACCCAGACACCAAAGTAATTGAAAAACTGGATTATTCAGCTGTATCACATGAGATTATTTGTCTCCAATAGGCTGCTTCTAGTAAGTACCATGAATTGGCTTGCACAAAGTTATGATAAAGTATGTACATCATATGGCTTCCACATACTGTATCACTGAGTTCACTATATTATGAAAACAGAAAACATTTAAATACATTTTTTTTCAACATAAAGCCCTCCATGCAAATGATTGCAAGCAATTACCCAACATAACCATTATGTGACTAATGAAAGAAAGAAAGTGGAACTCTTTTAACTTAATTCTTTCAGTCAACTCTCTCTAAGTTCATCCAGCAGTCCAACCACATTTTACAGACAGCAAAATAAAAGTCACTGGAGAGAAACAGTAACTCACCAATCAATAAAATCTCCATGAGACATTGAGCTTGAAGCTGATTGACTTAAAGAAGTCTTCAGTTAGTGTCTGATTAACCTTCTCACAGTTTTCCTCTCAGCCCTTTAAGGTATAAGATACATTTGGTGGATTGAGAAATAAGACTCTTCATCAGCTGAAATTATTTCCTGAACAAAATAAGAAGGTATCCTATCTTGCTTACACAGAGAAAACATTGAATCATATTCCATTACATGATATTCTAGATGATTAATTTCTAGTACAATAGATTTTTAATTCTAGGTCCACAAAATTCCCTCTGACCACATGGCCTTGTGAAGATGCATCTAATCTATTTTCAGAGTAGTCTCACAGAAGCAATCTGTATTGCTATTCTACAATAACTGTTCTAGGTTCTTTCTTCCCTGCAATCTTATCTTATGCTATTCTACAGCCTTTTTAAGTGCATGAACAATTTGTTTCATATCCAGGATGAAGTACAGTGTGAATAAGATAAGGAACTTATGTAGAAAATTCTTTTTTCAACACTGAACTCAAAATCAAAAATAGGAATCCATAGAGAGTATTCTAAACAGGATCTTTTCTTTTTCTTTTTTCCATAAAAAAAAAAAAAAAAAAGAAAAAAAGTACTCCAGGTAACATATTTTCTTTTCACTTTTGTCTGAGATTGTTGGATAGCGACACTCAGTCATGGTCTTATGCAGAGATATTAGTCATCAGCTGATCAGTTTCCTGCAGGGCAGAGCAGTCCATGCCGTTGCATATGCAAGGTCTTTGTGAGACCAAAGCACTCCAACTTTACTGCTGACTGGCAGCTTTCATTTCTAACATTTATTGAGCTTGGAATTGTAACCTCAGTAATCACTTTTTCCTCAGTAGGAAAAACAGATGCATAGTCCTGGTGAAGAACATGCATGACCTTTTATGGTTTTGAAGAAGGACCTAATCTGGAAAGTGTACTGCATTACTAATACAACATAAAGAACTACACAATTCAGGTCCAAAGCAGAATAAACGGGTCTTCAAATATAAGATTTCTTTGGCATGTTTGAAAAGTCATTTCCCTGTGCATAAATGGCTATGACCTGGGAGAGTGTCCAGTGATGACTCATCTTTTAGAATCATTGAAGGGGAAGAAAAAGATGCAGTAAAAACCTTAAATAAACCATATAATTCATGTCATAAAATACAATTGATAATTCTCATGTAAGTTATGCTACATAAAAACCCATTCAAGATAAGAAAAGGCAGAAATTTCACACAAGGTTATAACACACATTCACTGCAGAGATTCATACAGCATAGTTGATTGTAGACGAGCCACAGCCATCAGGGTGAAATTTAACACTGATAGCATGAGGTGGATTATTTCTATTGCTATGCTTGCAATATTTGAGAGAATCATATAGCCTGATGCAGCACATGAATAAAGTAAAAATAACCAATTTGTAACCAAGTTTTAGGATTGTGTCTATTAAATCATTCTCCTAATAAATACAATCTCTTTTTTGATAACTTTATAAACATATATATTACTTTGTACCTCCCTGTGACACTAGCTTAAGATTTAGTTAGTTCCATTGACTACAAGGTATTTGGGAGGGTTATTAGTCTCTAAATTATAAATTGATAAAATTAAATTTACTTATCAAGTGCCTTGAATCGGAATAGGCAAAAATACAGAGAAATGAAAAGTGATCTATATTTGTTTTCTGCTTTCCTTCTAAACCAGGTGATGCCGCTTAGTGTCCCCTTTCTTTCTTTCTTTCTTTC
>NC_048894.1:88059080-88062130 GCF_011077185.1 Oxyura jamaicensis
TTCTTTCTTTCTTTCTTTCTTTCTTTCTTTCTTTCTTTCTTTCTTTTCCCTCTTGGCTAATTTACATTTAATTTGACTGCTCATAATATGTCTCTAATTTGTAATTTCAACTGATTACTGATGACGTACATGGGTTTGAAGTGAATCCTATAATCAGCCTTCATTTTCAAGAGTGACTTAGGATTTTGGTTGCCCATCTGAAAAGGATCTGATTTCTTTTACAGAAATTATCAAAACATTCACCATCTGAACCTGTAAAGACCCTTATATTGTGTGTCTAATCACTCACAATCATTGGCTACTTCAGACAATTTAGCTCCAATACCTTTAAAGACTTCTGCATTTCTTTCGTTTGAATACATATCCATCATGAACTCCTTTAAAGTAATTTAAACTGTAGTAGTAGAAAACCTCTCATGAAATGTAATTTACATATATATATATATTCATATAAGGAGAGTCATTTTAATCATTTAAATTATATTTGATTTATTGTATCCATTTTTTAAAAAAACTCAGAATTATTGCTGTGCTTCTGATATGACATCAACAGAATAGACCATTATCAAGGGGAAATGCCTTCCTTCCTTCCTTCCTTTATTTATTTATTTATTAAGAGTGACAGAAACCCACACAATTACAAAACATATAAAGGCTAAAATGCAGTCAGAAGTATTCTTCTCTGGTTAGCTGACATTATTTCTGTAAGAGTTCTCTTTAGCTATGACAGATATCTTGCATGCATGTAATAATTTGAATGGTGCAGTAAGTAAGGTGAAAGTTGTGTCTCATGCTGTTGTGGAACTGCTGCACTCCCATTGCCAGGAATGACAGAACCTACAGAGTTCTTCATCCAATAGAAAAACACACTGCCCATCCTGATAAAATTCTTTTAAATTTGGTACTCTTTATCTCCTTTTTATTCTGTGATTAGTAGTTAAGATTAGCTGTTTGGCAGTCTGAATTATCATGCGTTCTTTTCAAATTCAGTTTTCTCTTTGTCTCAGCCTTGTGAAGGTATTTGGTGTCTGCTTAGTGCAACAAGCACTTTATAGATGGCTTTTTACTATAAACAACACTCTGATTTTAGTCAGAGAACTTCTCTCAGTGCAGGTGCTTTCCAGGGTGTTTTGAACACCTAATACAGCCAAGGTTAGCCTCTTGTCTCAACAGTGTTAATATACATAAGCAGAAAACAGGGAAGAGATAGGGAAATATTCATTTCAAGAGAAAGATTCTTTAATACATTGCAAACACATTCTATGCTGTACATATATATATATTACTGTAAGTAATATATTTAATATCAAAATCCATTTTTATCTGGCTCAGTATTTTTTTTTTCCATAGAAATCTACATAAATACATGTACCCTAAGCACATTTGAAGTGCCATCCTCTTGATGTCTTTGAAAAAAAAAGCACAACAACATCATTTTAATGTAAGATGCTAAAAGCATAGTTATTTGGAGCAGGCAATAGCAAGTGCAGATTAACTGAATAACTATTTTCCCTTCAAACCCTCTAAGAGGGAAAGGAAAGGGAGAAAACAGAAACAGCTTAACTCACCAAAAGCCAAACCACTGCATTGCCCTCTTAGCCACTGAGTGGTTTGGGATGTAAAACTGAAGATTACATCAGTACAATAGAGGCTCCTTGCTCTCTCTACAACCACAAGCTGTACACCATGGGGAAAAAAAAAAAAAAAAAAAAAAAAAAAAAAAAAAAAAAAAAAAAAAGCTTTACGCCAGCATCTAAGCCAGTAGAAATCAGAACAGGTAGAGAGGTACAGAGAACAGAGAGAGAGGGAAGGGTTAAAGGCATCATCGCAGCCATTAGAGGAAAAAGTTGAAGCAATACAAGCACAGCAGACTTCTCTCCCCCCTCACACACCCACCCCCCACCCCCGGCCATTCCCCACTCCCCTCTTCCCAAGCCGGATCAGTGTGTAGGGAGGGCAGTCATCACGCCATCCTGAGCAGCAGGAGCTGACGTTGGACGAAGCTGCCAGGTAGCTGAAAAAAGGCACGGAAGGCAGCTGATACCCAGCTTTTAAAGATTTTTTTTTTTTTTTTTTTTTTTTTTCAATTCTGAATCTGGACTTCAAGCAACACGGCGCCTGAGACAGCTCATCTAAACTCACTGTATTGCAATACTTGCTCTTCCCAAAGAAAAAGACTCCACTGAGTAGCAGAATGCTGCCAGTGTCGCAGCTAGGGCTACAATACAGAGCGTTTTTGTAACATTTTTAAGTCTCTTTCTGTTCATATATTCAGAGATACCTAAACACACTCATATAAAAAATTCTTCCTTTTTTGAAGGATCCTTTGGCTTTTGTTACCCTGATGTGACTTCTTCTTCATCTTGGAATGATGGGGATCTTTCTAGCTTATGTTGGATTCTTTTTTTTTTCAGTTATGTATATTCAACAAGGACTTTCTACCCAAGGTAAGATTGCTTATTGTCAAATGCATGTGTGTATGTTTTCATGCTATAACATAGTGAGAACAGAATTGGGGAGAGAGGAAAAAAAGGATAAAATAAGGAAAAGAACTACCATGGATAGGAGACGAGGACACCAAGTATCAGGTTTAAATTTATTTTTAAAATCATCTTTAAATAGGAACAGTAACAAGAAGTTTCCCCAAAGTGGTAATAAAACAGTCTTCTTTTACTTGATTGGGAAGAGGTAAATAAGAGGCACCTTGCAAAAGAGTAAAGGAGTGATGGTGAATGGATGTATATGTGTTTGGTATTTGCATGTCTGTGTGTATGCATGATTGCATATAATAAACACCTATCCGTGCATGCATAATTGTTGCATTCAGACCAAGTACCGGATGGCTAAATCTACTGCCTCCCTTAAAATATTGCAGACTTTTTCACTGCATTCCCTTTCCTCACTTATTATTCTACAATCTTAGGAGTCAGACCTTCATTTCCATTTGGTGACTATGTATAATTCTGAAAAAAATAAAAATAAAAATAAAAAAATGGAGGGGGGGGCAAAAAGACAAAATCGACTTCTTTGAAGACCTTCCCCCCGCCCCC
>NC_048894.1:88067130-88087528 GCF_011077185.1 Oxyura jamaicensis
CCTTCCTTCCTTCCTTCTTTCCTTCCTTCCTTCCTTCCTTTTCTTTCCTTCTTTCCTTCTTTCCATCTTTCCTTCTTTCCCTCTTTCCTTCTTTCTGGTATACAAAGAATACCCATTAATACTAAAGGAAAATATCTTCTTGAATAGGAGAATAAACTTTTAAATGTACTTAGTAAATTATTTAAAGAGGTGCAAAAATACGTGTAGTGGGTTTTTAAACTGTTCTGAAATACACTGCTTCTATTGTTTTAAATTAAAAAAAAAAAAAAAAAAAAAAAAAAAAACTTCTAAATTTCAAATTCAAAGCCCAAAATATATTTTGCTCTCTAATTGTGCAATTCTGTTAATTTTGCAGATATTGCATGAGGGCAAATAGAGACAGAATATGACCCACAGATTCTCTTTCCATCCATATGGTTCATATGAAACTTCTTTAATCCTTTTTCTGAATACGAGTTATTCACTAGAAATGTTATTATTAATTATTATTATTATTTAATGTTGTTTAAATAACTATCCAACACGTTCTGTTTAATTGATATTGCACGTTATGCCAGAAAGTATGCAATCTATATTTTCAACTCAGATTTCCAAGAATAAAATCAAATCTGGAAACCCTACAACAGGCTGTAAGGTCCATCCAGTACCTTAAAACATATTCATAAGTATCAATCTTCCATTTAACAAGCAGGAAGAAAAAGCACTTTGCCAATACTGGTGACTATAGTATGCCATGCTATCAGAAACAATGTGTTAAATAGTCACCAAGAACACATGCCTGATTTCAATCTAACAGCTCTCCATTTCTGTGATCCACCATATATTAATTACCCTGATGTTTCCCCAATGCCCATCAGTGGTATGACACCAGGTAACTATTGCATCCATGTTTAAATGGTGTGTGGAAGTAATGTAGTTCTATGTCCCACTGAATCCCCTTTAACTGTCTTTCTGTAGGACAACAGATATTAATCAATATAGAAATTAATAGCCAAATGATTAAATATAAATTATCTGAAGTGATGAATGTACAGAAAAGAATTGCTGTTACTTTTCTTAATGTGTCTTAATGTCTTTCAGACATTTCTAGATGCACAATTCGCTCAGACATGTTTAAGTATGTGAGACAAAAATATATTAAACTATTCTCAGGTATTAAAAACAATTACAGATAAATCAGGAGTCTGATTTTAGCTGAAAATATATATATATATCCTGAATATGTGCTGCTTTCTATTGTCAAATCACAGAAATGACATATGACTTCTAATAAGTACACAAATAAATGAGACAAAAGGAACTGCCCAACACAAGATATCTTGTTATGGCTAATAAACCAAAAATACCTAAGGTTTGGACATGCCTGGAGTCAAACTGAATGTCAAATATGCAATTTCAATGTAGTGAAGACTACAAGCTAAGGTAATAAATAATTATTGTAGAAGTTTAAATATTGGCCAACATCTCCAACAGAATTGATAATACAGTAGTTCAAAAGCTGGATTATTTAATATAGCCAACTAACTGAAAAGGTTAACCAAAAAAGCGAACAGATACTATGTTTGTAAAAGAAAGCTCATTAAAAGTGAACATAATCTGAAGTAATTAATTGGATTAAATATGATAGTTTGCTTTATTTGTCTGAGGCCAATTGACATTTCAGAGTAAACCATCTAAACAGTTTTGAAAAGAAGATATCAGACATCATCCTAGATATAAATAGTCAAACTTATCCTAGCTGTAACTTCCCTGCAGTAAGCACAATTACATCACTGGTTAACTTGGCACATGATCTCTGGACATGTGCCAAGTGGACATCTGATGTAGAGCCTTCCCAGAGAAAGTATAATAGCTGATGTATTTCTGTTTCGTTTTGTTTTGTTTTCCTGGAAAATTTGCAGACAGTGAAAGTACAAGGGAATGACATCTCCCACAAGCTGCAGATTTCTAAAGTGAGGAAAAAGGATGAAGGCTTGTATGAGTGCAGGGTGACCGATGCCAACTATGGAGACCTTCAGGAATACAAGGCCCAGGCATTTCTCAAAGTCAATGCTAACAGCCACTCTCGGCGAATGCAGGCCTTTGAGGCATCTCCAATGTGGTTGCAAGACATGAAACCTCGCAAAAACATCTCAGCAGCTGTTCCAAGTAGCGTCCATAACTCTGCCAATCAACGTGTACGTGCCACTTCCAGCCCTGAAGCAGCAGCCAAAATCCCCAAACAAAGTCCACAATCAGGTATGGTAAAGCATTTTGAGTATTTCACTTGATTGCTTACCAGCATGTAAAAGGAGACTAACTCAATGAGGTAAACAGGAATTCTGACTGGGAAGATTCTGGTGCTCATTTATTCCCCCATCTTTCTGACCCTATCTCTCTTGCTATCTCCTTAGTTCTTAAAAGCTGAAAAATCAGCTTCGGGGAAGAAGAAACAAAAAAAAGTTAAATTCCTATATGTGGAGTTCACCTCTACTCATTCATCTAAGGTTAGGTCTCTAATCAAGACATAGCTTTCCCCATTGTGAATGGAGAGAAGAGAATGTCAGTGAATGACTTATTTTAACAATGGCTGCGCATGATAAATGAAATAAAAAACCTATCTAGAAGTTTTTATTCCTAGAGTGATTTAGGCCAGTCACCTAACTTTTATACCTTTAACATTTTGTAAAATTAGTCAGTTCTATTTTCAAAATTAACTAGATTCCTAAATCTAAGCAGACCTTAGATACTTCTTGTCATTTTTCTGTTGTGTAGGCTTTAGAAAGAATGTAAGTTTGTCAGAGAATGCAGATTTGTCATCTTCAGAAGCTTGGTCATACACTTTGAATCAAGCACTAAAATGTTAATGCCTCAATTGTCTGTCACATATAAATTGACACATTTTGTTTGGGAGATTTTGTATCGCATTGTATAAATAGCATATATCAATTATCACTGAATTCAGTAAATTGATACAGTAAATCTAGTAAATTCTATAGTAAAGTAAATTTCATCAATTTAGTAAACTTATTCAAAGTACATTGATACAGTAAATTCTACAGTTATGTAAAGGTACATGAATGTACAGGAGGTGAAACTCTTGACTACTTTATGATGGCAATAGAGATATCTTTCATCTTGTAGAGGTACAAGATAAATAATTTAGATGTTGTAAATTATCAAATTCTTCTGGAAAATAAGCTATGCAAGTTTAAGGGTTTCTGGGTTGCTTCTTTTTATAATGAGGGTCCAGTTTAACAAGGCAGGAGACCACAACCATGTGTAAAATAAGTAATGAATACTAACATTTTTTGTTTTGATGCATCATTCTACTGCTAGCAAACACTATGTCATCAGAAACAAAACTTCATATCATGGCTATTGTGAAATCACTTTCACCTCACAGGCATAATCTTAGGAAAACATTTTGATAAGGAAAATACACTCCTTTACAGAATGGAAAAATCTTGTTATTCATATGAAAACTATTATTTCTATTGGAAGAGATGATGCACATACTACCACAATTTTATCTCTGTGAACATTTATTGATTGATTTATTTAAAACTTACATTTAGATCTCTTTCCCTGTATTTCAAAGTAGCAGACTTGTCCATAAAATGAAAACTGTGTTTTTTTCAGTTCTATGTGAAATTAATTAAAATAGTCACAAGTTTATGAATTGTATAGACAGATTATACTGTAGTGGGGCCAAAGTGTGCTCACAACAGCTGATCCACCTCAGATATATAATTGAATATATAATACTGTTTATGCCTCTATTCTTAAAAATGTATCGCAAAAGTAGTGGACATTTGTTATTTGAGAGCTAGTAAGCCATTACCTGCAAAAGACCTCATAAAATAAACTGAGAAAAAAATCATCTCTATTTTTTTTCCTTGAGCAAAGATTATTGTAGAACAAGTACAGCCAATCCCAATCATATATAATTTTAAAATTAAAAAGATTAAAATATAATTTGATATATTCATTCATTTATTTTATGATGGAGCACAGATTAACGGTGTATTCATCAGAGGTGAAACTTATCTACTGAAGAAACAGGATATATCAGTAATCCATATTAGGCTTAATTCAATTTAATGGTCACTTACTACAGAGTAATTGCTGGTGATATTTTTGATGAACATTAGTTCAACTTTTGGGAACCAAGATTTCTTTTTTTTTTTTTTTTTTTTTTAGAATATGTGGGCCTGGTTTTCTAGCTATGATGTAATTTTGATTTTCTCCCCATTTTACCTCATTCTACACAGAAATACCCACAAAAACAGCACAAGGTGCTGGGGTGGGGAGGGGAAGAATGCAATGTCAAGGAGCAAGTTCAGCTGAGGAGTGCGAGACTGTAGATGTGAGACCTCAGAAAAATAGAAAAGAGATGGTGAAGATAAGAAAGAATAGCCTTTCTTTACAATGTCTAATCGACACAATCTCTTTATACTGTCAAATGAGAAATTCCTCTCTTCAAAACAATGCTAAGGGTACCTGCAAACACAACATCGTTGTGTGATTACATTACATGTAAATTGTGCATCTATCCAACCTACAACACAGAAACGTAGCTGAACAGAAATTAATCACTATTTAACCTCATGTTTGTATCTGAAAAACCTAGGGGTTGACTGAGATATGTTTATTCATGCTGGCTAATACATTGACTTCAGCAGTACTCTTTGAAAAGTATTACTAACTGTATCAAATATTCTCCAATGTTAGAGAGCCAGTATATAGTTTTCAGCAAGCAATAAATTTTACTGCCATGTTCACAGACTATTGCAAAATACTTTAACAGCAGAGGGAAATGTGACACTGTGAAATTATTGGGAAAAGTATTCAACCACTTTTTAAGAACTCAGCTACTAGTGTAAGAAAAACTGGCTCCAGTCATACAAATATTTTGTCCCTTACATTTTTTTGGAAAGGTAGTTAGCACTCTACTTAACTCCTTCCATCCTGAAGCATACTGCAGAATTCCAGCTATTTCTTAGCAATAGATGTTTAATAAGTAGCTCTAGAAAAACAGATGACAGTCACTGCCATTTCAAAATATCAGTTTTCCACATCTGACCAGATGTTTCTGCCAAATATCAGCATTTCCCAGCTGAGCAGATGTTTCTACTATTCTCCGTTTTTACTCAAAAATAAGCATATCTGTGAAAATAACTGTGAGGGGGCTATATAGCCAGTATTAACAAACTGATGTTGTATGAGGTTCATTCAGTATTTTGTTCTGCTCTGAAAAATGCTATGTGAGATTTAAAAGAATTATTATTGTTAGAGTAATGGAGATTTAGTATAGAAAGAAAGAACTAAAAAGAACATCCCACAGACAGTCTTCAGATAATACACTGTAAAGCATTCAACATCTTCAAAGTAAAAAAAAAAGTAAAAAAAAAAAAAAGTGGGGAGAGCAAAAGTCAAAGCAAACAGTGCTTGACCTTTTCATTTCATATTCATGGGCTGCAGCAAATGAAGTAAGCCATCACAGCATAACAGGAATCTGAGATCTGAGGAATTTGACAGACTAATCTGCATATATCCAGAAAATGTCCTATGTAGGTGGAGTGACAGACTTTTTTTTTTTTCCTGCATAATTCATAACAAAGTATATTAGACCAATGGTAGAAGTACAGAGTTATCACAGGGTCTTGTAACTCTAGGCAATGTTGCAAATAACTGGGCTCCAAGAGCTGGAAAGGACTCAGTCAAAAGCAAGCTAACTAGTTGGCACCAAATCTCAGTCTTTCATGGATATGAATCAAGATGAACTCTGCTAGCTGCACTCAAATCACTCAACATTTGTAGCAACACAAAGGACTGCAAAATTTGAGGTACTGAGGACATATATATCCCCCAAACTATTTCTGTTCTGACATGTTTTGTCAAACCACTCAAAGCCATTAGTTGCTTTTCAGATTCACAAAGATTAGGCTGACAGAACTCATGAGGGAGTAACTACAAATGAAGAAATGACATTAGACCCATTTTCTCACTGCTTACATACAGACTTTGCAGATATCTTGCAACCTTTTGTTCTTTCCTGAAGTAGAAAATTCAACTGCTGACTGAACTACATACCAAAACTATTCCTGTGATGGCAGAATTGCAATAAGTGACTTGAAAAGGAGCTCAAAGGAGAAGAAGCTCCTTCCCTAAGACAGAATGACCTGGATTACTGGCATCATAAATCATGCTGAGAAACTGATCATCAGTCTTGAATACAAGAGAAAAGGATGAAAACCTGTTTCTTGAGTCTGATGATACTAATAAACAGATGGCATTCCTTCCAACCTCCATTTTTATCCACAGATCTACAGAATCCAGGAATCTTTTATTAACTACCCATTAAAAACATGTCTAATTTGAAATCTTCTGAGATACATACCAACTTATGTTTTTTTGTTTGTTTGTTTGTTTGTACATCTTTTTTTAAAGTTAAGGGGTGAAAGGACCGTTCTAGCTTCCACCAAGGTGACAACCAATATTACTACTTCATTACAGGAGAGACTAGCTTTTGAGGTTTCTTTTTTTTTTTTTTGGAATCACAGCTGGTAGGCACTAGCTGTTGTTGTGATCATTGCACAGTAAAAGTCAGGTCTCTGTTTTCTTAGGACTACGTGAAAACAAAAGTCAAATGAGGTTTCTGTTCGTGTTCTAAACCTTTATCAGCAGAAGTTCTCAGAAATTCTTCCATAATGATGATGCAACAACTATCCCATTTTAGATCTGTATACAACTCAGTCTCTATTTTTACTTGAAATTTGTGTTTAGTTTTCTTTTCCTGAAATGAAATTACTCTACTTGTTTTTATTTTCTCTGAAATAACTGAATACATTATAAATGTTAATTAATGTAACCTTACTAGGCAATTAGTTGTTGACCTTGAAATTGTAAGTATCTTCAGAGAAGTGCTACTCTGCTCTTTGTCCCAGAGGAGAATGAATTCACCACTGCCTTATATTCCTTTCAAAAAAAAAATATATATATATGTATACTTATTGTTATAAACAATATAAACATATAAGTATTTAAACTCCTATTCCTGGTCCTTAGTCCAACTGTAACTAAGACTTTTTAGTGGATCTGAATTTGAATTTGGATTCTAACTCCTGTCGCAAGTTAAATATAGATGCCATAAATCATGCAAAATATTATCTACTTTTTGTAACAATTCCTCATTGCTATTGCCAATCACTGACACCATGCCACTGCCACCTTTCTATTCCATCCTATTTCTCTTACAAAAACAAATGTTCAGGAACTGAGAAGAGGAAGAACTCCCCAGACACTATATGTTCATTTTTGTTGTACTAAGGGTTTTAGCACTTGTTCAGTACCATATGCTCATGCCAGACAGTACTGGGTATACTTAGTTTCAAACATATCCTCTTTGAAATCAGAGAGATTATTTACCTTCTTAGTTATGCCCATGGTTAAGCACTGAAACTGAACTCTAGAATAAAATCAATTCCATCTCAGATTTGTTTAGATAATCATGGATTCTGATCTTAAATATATGGTGACTCCTGTGTAATCTGTATACCTGTAAAAATGATTGTGTTTGTAATGGAACATGAAATAACCTTAACTAACCACAAGCACGGGTAAGAGAGAATTTGAGAAAGCAAATAATGTCAGATTAGAAATAGCCTACTACAGGAAAGGGGACTCCATGGCAGATTTCCTTTTTTGATACTCAGACATAACCTGGATTAGTGCTGAAGAGTTGGTTTTCCAGATAACTCACAGGTTATATGCATGATGACATGGAAAATCATCTTTGAGTGCTACACAATGTATTTGTTTCCCATGAAGTCAGCCCAGAAACAATGAGGACAAACATGGCAGGAGTTAAATACACAAAGTTAAAAAAAAATAAAAAACACAAAACAAAACAAACCAAGAAAAAAATAAATAAATAAACAAGCAAGCAAACAAACAAAAACCAATCATCTCACCGTTTTTCTATCTGTGTTGTTATCTAGACAACTGTATACTAAGATCTTTCCTGTTCTTTTAGTAACATTACTGAAATATTAGGCATTTCATATGCTATTGTTGTGTATGTACTTACTCACATCTTTTCTTTTAGCTATTTAAAAATTAACCCTTCAGACTTACCTACAGAACAAAACTAATATATAAAGGTCTGGTATGGAACCCCACAAGAGTTCCCTGAGAAGCAGAATCACACTCATTCTATTCTACATGCATGATATAACTTTAGTTGGTAGTTAACTATAATAAAGATTGCAGATGGGCCACACAGTTAGGAAAGAAAGAGATTTAGAGAGAGGGAGAGATGTTGAGAGAGAGAGAGGAAGAAAAGAGGAAGTAAAAAGAGAAGCTGTTTATGAGTTTCTTGTCAGCTCATTCAAATTGCTCAAATTGCTTTTCATTGCTACACAATCAGGCAGCTCGCACTGGGTCATCAGAGATTGCAGCATGTGTGACAGGGCCTGCTCTTGAAATAACTGATGGGATTTCCTTGCTTCGAAACACAACTCATTTGTTACTTGACACACATACAGCAAAGCAGAGGACCTTTTTTTTTTTTTTTTTTTTTTTTTTTTTTTGATGAGCAGGAAGATTCTTGTGTATGGTGCACTACTTCATTATGAAAATCCTTTTCATCACTTATAAATAATATCACTATGATAATTTAAAAGAATGGCTAGAATTTTCTGCTGGTTTGAATGGATGAATGCTGAAGCAAAAAGAATGGCATTCATTTACAATAGCAAAAAAAATAGCTCAAGCATAAGAATGAGGATGAATTCTCCCCCACTCATAGAGTGAGAATAAATTATAAGAAGAATCCAAGCTTTATCCGGAAGTTTATACCTAAAAATTGTTGTTTTTCAACTTATTCAAATTAAGGGAGAGGCAAATGTTCTTGGTGGCTTTTTTTTTATTATTATTATTATTTATTTTTTTCTTCCAAGACTGTCTTGAAAGCTCAATGCTCTTAGTATTTTCTTATTCTCTGAACAGGGATTTTCAGTTTGATTAAACAATTCATGATAAAATATTCCAGACACTTAAGCTTCTTCACAGTTACAGTAATAATTAATCCTGCATTGCTGATGATAAAACCAGATGTCATTTGAAGATAAGCTGATGAAGATTTCTGGTCTTGTGAAGAGAAGACTCTGCCCCAAAACCTTAATTTTACCTTATCATGAGGAAGTTGCCATCAAACTATTTGGCAATCCATCTTTCTGTCTGTGTGGGTGTTCCAGTCTGATCCACCTCACTGAAATTTGTCGCCCCACCTACTCACAAATACTTCTGTCTTGGAATAAAAGTGCCTAGTGTGCTGAAAAGAATAAAAAAGGGAAAGTTAACTGCCACAGATGGCATTCCTAGCCCTTTGCACATAGACTCTGTTTTTGCATCAACAGCAACAAAAATATAAATAACAAATCAGAATGCTACTTCTGCTTCCAGTCCTACTGGTGTTATTCACTCAGCTTCTACTGTTGTCAGTAACACACAGGGAGGTTTTTGGCCACCCAACTGAAGCCCTTGCAAGGGAGCTGGATCTCCTGAGAAAACGGGGAAGAGGAAGAAGAGGAAAACCCCTTTTAAACATGACTATATGGCTATGGTCTATTTTCTCCATTTCATCCTGCGCAAGTGAAAAAAAGTTAAAGATATTTCATCAAGGAGAAAGATCAAATGAAGCCAAGAACTTACAGTAGATGTCACAGTAAGCTAGACATTCAGATGTCTCAAAGTCCTTTATTAGAATACTGATTTATAGTATATAATACTATTGGAGAATATGGTTAGACAGCATTGTGCCTGTCCAAAGCTCTGTCAAAATAACAGCTCAAAGACCTATATTAGTGTCCTGTTTAATTCTTCACATGCATACAATATGTACTGATCAATGATCATTTTATACCTGAAAAATCTTTCAACAAAAAAGAATGACATTTTATATTTATGGGTTAAACCACACCTCAGAATGTTAAAAAATATCTGAAAAAACAAAAACAAAAACAAACAAACAAACAAACCAAAAAAAACCAGCAATTTAGAATGTGAATAAGATAGAATTGATGCAGGATTTCACACAAATCCTTCAAAATGCATTCTAGTGATCCACCATTTTTAAACTACTACACTGACTGTAGGGGTGATAGACTTTTTTTTTTTTTTTTTTTTTTATATCAAAGGAACAGGAAGGGTGAATGCTTTGAGTTGTACCCTCTGATTTGCTCTTACAATTAAATGTTACCCCAAAGTCTCTGTCTTGTGCAGATCAGGAGTTGTTGCCCGAAACCTGGGCAACAGAACAAAAAATGTGTCAGCTGCTCAGCTGTCCTAATTCACAGGACTGAACATTGAATGAAGTCACTGGACTATAACAGATGATAAACTAAAACATCAATTTGTTAAATTATGGTAGATAAAGAGATGGAATGGGGTTTACTCCTGTTACTCCTTCTGTTGGGGTTTTAATTTCCACCAGATGGGGAGGTAGATAGATGGAGACACTAACACCTTAAACTGCTCCAGTTAAAGCCATTAAGAGCTCATGAGTCATAGTCCTTAGACAGAGGGATGTTTTGATAATCAGTCATTGTTCTAATCTCTATAACAAGTGCATTATCCACCAGGCAAAGGATTAGAAGAATGGTCCCAAACTCAAAACACTTACAGTCTAGGAATCAGACAGAAGAAAACAGACTCATCCAGTCAGATGGGTACAGATAAAGGGGAGCTTAGGTGAATTCCATGAAAATAGCTCTTATGTAAATCATAAAAAGAGATCCAGCTGACTGTATGTCAGACATAAGCCTAAGACATGTAAAAAGTGAGCAAAGGGATTGAATATCTCATGCTGAAATATTTATAAAAAATGACAATTTTCCTTCTGTCTATGTTATAATAACCCTTCTTGTATGTGCTTCTTGGTATGACAGTACTGTTGAAGAAGATAGAGTAATATTAAGTATCATCCCATTTAAGATTTTTTTTTTCTGATAAAAGGATGAACAGGGTGCAAAAAGCAAAGCAGGAGGATAAAGATGAGTTCAATTATATTTTTTTCCAAATAAATCTTTTTACTGCAACTTTATGGTATCTTTCAGAAATGTCTCTGTTTCATTATAATGATGCATATATCAAATATACACACATTTATGTATATTACAAAAATTCTGAGCAAGGCATGCTAGAGCCAGCTTTATCTAAAACAGTAGAAGGTGGTTGCTAACAACAGTCAATTCAAGAAGAATTTTAATTAGCAGGTGAAATTACCATGTTCATTTAGGGTGGGGCATAGCTATATGCAGGTGAAGGGATGAGGATGGGATGCCATAGGTCAGTCAGAAAAAAATATGCATTTACTTTGGAATCAACCATTTCATACAAATTAATAGAAATGCATCAGTTTACATATTTTTCTGTCACATATTAAAAAAAAAAAAAAAAAAAAAAAAAAACCTGTCATTTTATATCCATGGTTTTCAGGAATAAAAGGGTGCCCAGTGCTGTTAAGAGTAGTCATAAAGCATGCTACCAGTGGTTTGCAAACAATACCGCATAACTAAATTAGTGCCTGCATTTGCCTGAACTTACTCCTCTCCCATCCCTCTCAGCTTTTAACTGTTGCAATGAGCATTGTGTATTGGACTATTTCTCACACTGTTTTAATTTAAGTAGTTAACGGTGTTTCACCTACTACGTGCAAGCACCTCTCTTAGCAACCCCTTTCCGTAAACCTACTATCTCACTAAAAATTTAACAGCTGAAGTCAATGTATTACTTACATGTGAAGAGACAGCCAATATGGGGGAAAAAAAAGAAAAAGAAAAAAAGAAAGAAAGAAAAAAAGATAATAATTTCAGGCTCAGACACTAAATAAAAGGAGGAAGAGAATCAGGATATCATCTACAAATGGTAATGTGTGGAGATCTGTGACTGAGAGCCCCAGATACAGAGAATGTCATTCTCCTCAGAACAAGAAGTTACTTAGGGAAGTTACAGTATAAAGACAAAACAACAACAACAACAACAACAAAAAACTGTCAACAATATAGTAAATGCCTAGTAGTGGAACTAGTTTTATTTGTACATCTTCTAAATACTTCAGAGACAACAAGGGCTCACTATATCCTTGGCTGAGCACATGAAAAGTGAGGTGGCTGAGCACTAAAAAATGTTTAAGTTGCCAGAAGGAAGAATTTGCAAAACTAAAGATTAAAGCTGTGTGTCTTGTTTCAAAGATCATTTTGACTCTGACACACTCTACCCTGCTAGTAAGTAAAATATTATTTTCTTCTGAGCTACATATTAATGCAATTTAAACCAAGTTACACTATTAAAACAGAAGGAAATGCACTAATGGAAATGATAATTGTAAATGACAGGATAAAGGAGATGAGACAGAGTAAAAATTATCCTAGAGGTGGAATAAGCCAATTACACATCTTCCTGAAGAAAATGTGTTCAAACTCAGCAGTGATTTTTAACTATTCTCATCAGAATGATATGAAAATCTACAAATGTTGATCACTTCCACTTCAGCTATATGTTTAGGGATGTTACCCCCTCCCTACTGTCTGCTCAAGTTAAAAGAATGACATGTTCAGATAATTTTGATGATCTCATTCTCATCTTTAATTTTTAGAATTACATTAGAGGTCATTTTAGCTTCTTCATAGTGAATGATGCCCTAATTAGGAGCCCTGGTTGTAGTTAAGGGTTAAAGAATGAGTAATGAACTGTCTGAAGAATTAAAAAGAAAACTATGACCCTCAGGTTGCAGAGGAAGAACAAGGCTTAATTTTTGCCTTGGGTATGGGTTGATGCAAGGAAAGACAGAAAACAGCCTAAATGTAAAATCCTATGAATGTTCACACCAGCATATTTGCACTTGCACTTCTGGCCATCTTGGCATTATGAAATTGCAGAGATCATTAAAAATTACATTAATCTGTCTTTCTTTCTTCATATTGATAACAATTGCCCTTCCACAGATTTATTATGACTTGTTCTGGACAACTGCCTGAAGCCATGTATCATTGTACTACATGCTACCAAGGTTTTAATTCTCCTTAGGTTTTTCCTCTTCCAAGTATTTCAATCACAAGTTTAAATTAGAACATGGCTTTAGTTATAACAGGAAGTGAATTCAAGGCTGTGACCTGTCCCAGCCTAGAAAGAGCTACAGGAGTTATTGTGGTATAAATCTCTGTCAGAGTTCTCTCCTCTGCTCAGGGTTGGAAAGTTCTCATTTTCTTTTGACCTGGGACAGCACTGAAAACCTCAGTTTGCCTGGTCATCTCAGTTCCAGAAAGCTAGGGAATAGCAGTCTAGCTATGTATCCCAGCCCTCTCCCTCACCTATTCTTCTGGGTAACACAAATAGGAAAGATCAGTGATATGGAAATGAACAGAGCTACACACTGTCTACAAAGTCTAAGTAGGCTTCATGGAAATGTAATACATAGCCCATTCCAAATTCCCATCAATTTCTAAAATTCCACCAGCAGTAGTTTTATTCCAAAATTCTAAAAACAAACAAAACAAAACAAACAGCAGCAACAACAACAAAACAATCAAACAAAAACAGAAGTTCAGATACATTTTTTTCTGGTATATAAGATGAAGTTATTTGCCCAGTGTGGTGTGGTACACTCACCGAAGACAGTGATGGGCAATTCACACTATGTTATGTTGATAGAAATCTGACTATTGTATAGCTAACGGAAAAAGATGTACTGGAAGAAAACATCTACATTAGGAGGCTTGAATATAATGCCTAATGCTTTTATTGATCACTTCCCCAAAATCAAACACAAGTGATTGATCCTTGAAATAAATATGGGGAGGGAAAGGTAGACCTTACATTTGTTGAAGGGAAATTTTCTTCCCCAGTGTGGGTATATATTCTAGCCATACAGGAGAACTATAGTTAACTGGGATTTCTGTAGTTCAGAAGAATAGAAAAAGTAGCAATTGATGGGCCAGAGAGGAAGAATCTATTTATTTCAAATCTTTGTGAAACATATTCAAATAAAATTTCTGATAGACTCAACAGTTTTTACCCACATTTTTTTTACATAAAAATGCAAATACCTTCCAATAAATTTAATGCTTAATGAATTTCCACAAAGGCAAATACCTTCTAATAAATTTAATGATTAATGAATTTCCACAATAAAATTAAGGCAGTAACTCTTACATATTTTAAATGGAAATTATGATAAATTATGATTTCATGTTGTTTGAGCTGGGATTGACAAGCAGGCTGTTTCAAATGTAACAGTATATATAGCAAATGTGATTTTTGCAAAACAGAAAACCAGGCACTTCAAAATGGCAGATACCAGCAAAAATTCCTATAGAAAAAAATAAATAAATAAAAAAAAAAGAAGTTGGCTATATTTTAGCATCCATTTGATTTCAAAAGACCAAATGGTATTCAAGAAAAGGAAAAAGGACACACACACACTTGCCCACTTCCCAATATATATACAGAGATAGTTTGTCATCATGTAATAGATATAAAGAATCTAGAACAGACCTTTGTGTGACTGGCTGTATTTTTCCTGTACTGGTCAGCACGAAACCAGGACTATACTCAAACATTATTCTTCCCTTGTGATCAGTGGCTTACTGCTTAAAGAAAACTGAAAGATAACCTCATTAAATGTACATGCTTAATAAAACATTGAAGCAGTGCTGTTGAACTCACAGATTCACTCTGGTATATATGTGAGTAATACACTCATTGTAAATGAACCTGCAAGAATGTATTTATTTATTTATTTACTGAGGAATTAGGTACTGAGTGTTAGAATGCTGTAGGCTATTACATCCCAGTGACTTTCCAGGTCTCAGCAAGCAAAAGGTATGGCAAACTTGCTAAATTTCAGTCCTTGCAGATGTAAACTGCTTCACGTCCAACATAATTAAGTATACCAGGTGATCTTACAAATAGAAGATTCTTAAACTGTAGGGCCTGAAACAGCTGCTTTACTTACAAATTTCTGTTTTGTCCAGCAGTGAAAAATAAATGGGCAAAATCATGAAGCCAATATTAACTTTTCTCTGCCTGGTTCATAAAACTCCATATATTTTTATACAAACTTTGTCTGATCAATATCCTAGTGAAAGCAAGGATATATAGTAATTCAAGGACTATAGTCATTCAGGCATGCAGTGAATAACAAGCTTTTTGATCAGTTAGGGCTAACTAGAAATTTATAACTTCAGCTGATATGCAATGTTTTGTACTTAGAATATACTTTAAATTAATTTAATTAACTGGACAAATTTGATGCTCCGTCATTTGGTCCATACACTATGAGCTATGAAATATGCTTCAGCATATGTGACAGAGATTATTTTATTAATATGAACAATAAGATCACAATTATTTATTACTATTGTTCTCTTCTCTCTGTTTTCCTGGCATTTAAGTAAAGGACATATTAGAATAAATCACAGTTTCAAGGAGTTTAATTACATGAATTACTCTTGTAATATTGAACAGAGCCATATCTCATGATTGTATGCCTTTGGCAAAGCGCCGTTTGTTTACAGGAGAAGGGCAAATGTTTCATGAACATTTGCTCTTCTTGATGTGACAGAAAACAAAAAACAACACACAGGGATTCACTACGCTCAGCAATAATTTAACTGGATCCCAATGGCTGATAGGCCAAAATGTGGGAAACCTTGACCCACACATCAGATAGAGCTTAACCAACACTGCAGAAATAAAATATGCACTCATACTACCATTATTTCTCCAGGTTATTGTCTTTGAGGGTAACATAATATTAGTCGAGCTTTGCCCACTACTCTTGACCTGCAATAAAATCTCTTTTAACTGCCATTATGTTACTTAGAAGATGATGTTAGAAATAACAGGGAAATGAGCAACTGATTTAGCAAATCCACAACCAGATCAACAGTGTTTTACTTATATTACTGTGCTCACACTTCCAGTGATACTATTTAAGTCCTGCTCAGAAATGTACACCACGTACAGATCTTTATGAAAAGTCCAAATTTGGATATTCCATATTGTTTAGACATTTGGATTTAGATCTCTAGCTTTCTTCTGACTTAAGTCTAAAAATAATGCAACAAAACTCTGTTTTAAAATGTATATTATTATGTATATATATATAACATGTATATATGTATTAAATGTATATTTAAAGTGCCATATTATTTGCAACTTTTGCTCTTCCAAAATCTAACGAGATTCTTGGGTTCATGAGAGAACAAATTAAGTTATTTTATGTATCTACAGAAAGAAAGAAAAGAAAAAAAAAAAAGTCAAACCTTGGTATATTTAAACTCCAGTTGTATTATTTCTTAAGGCATCATGGAAAAGATGAAAGTTCACCTAACAGCCATATTTGTTACTGTGGATTGCAAATCAATTTTATTGAGGGTGAGCTATTACTGTAAATATATCATTTGCATTTGGCAGCATTTTGGAAACTCTTTAACCATTGAATGCATCTCTGATATGACATTAGGATATACTAACCAGATCCTGAAACTATACAAAGGACACAGTACAAAAAACATGCCTAAAGTGATTTCCAGCAATCCTAAGAGCCTTTCTTCACTTAGAAGCTGAATTTGTGTTAATATTATCCCAACATTTTCTCTGTGTTCTCTATTGCTTTAGCTTGCACTTAATGTGTGTACTTTATCCCAAATTCCTCCCAAGATAAACAAACTTGTTTACAGAAGAACGTTTGCAAAATGTGATATAGTTTGGAGGGACATCATTATTTATACAGTAACTGTATGACCCCTAATTTGTGGACCTATGTATTGTCATACCAGAAAGGAAAAACAAAACAAAAATCAAGGAATGCTTTTTCTGAAAATATTATGGTGCTGCTTGTCCACCGGTGAAGTAATTTTAGATAAATCTATTTTTTATTGTACATTTTCTCTTCGTTTAAAATTGCAGATTTAAAATTAACATTGCAGTTTTAAAATTCTCAATTGTAATATCATTAATATTAAAAAAAAAAAAAAGTATTTATCCTATTTCCTTATTTGCATTTTATAACTATTATGTAGAGAAAATCTCCAAAGACCTCTCTGGAATTGTCTTTAGCAGTATATTTCCCTAATTCAATCAAAAAGATATTTAAATAGAAATAAACAAGTGAAAATAATTCAATATAATATGAACTAATCTAGCACTCAAATAGGTTTAGTAACTATGTTCTGCTAACCTAATTAAGGAAATAAAATCTTTTATAAAAATCTGCCAAATGACAAATTTTATACATATATGAAAGACAGAATAAAGCCACTCCATGACAAAACCAAAACTAGAAATTAAACCTGACCCTTGGGTACCAGCTTGTAAATAGTAGTTGTACAAGAACAAACCACAGGAAGAACTTGTAACAAATTTTCTTGTTTGTTTGATTGTTCGTCATACAGAACAAGTGATTTGAGAAGCCCAGCAAATTACTGCAGCATAGTGTAGGTAGTAGCATTGTGAGACAGGCAAGAGGCAAATAGGTTTGTTCTTGTCTACCTTCAGCAGGAACTAGGCATAGAGTTCCCTTGGACTTCTTGGAAAACATTCATTATGTGTTTGTGACATGGCTGTATTTAAAAGTTAATATTCATTCTGAAGTTCCTTTCACATGTGGATAATTTAAATATTACTGTTATTTAGAAACTCTTGTGTGTGTTACAGAGGACTGTCTTCTATAACAACTACTGTATATGCCATATGTTTACATGGCATAACATATATTTACATGTTAAATACAAGAAAGCTCTGTTCACAGATCTGGGATTTAATTTAAAAACCCCTTTTGAAGGGAAAAAAATAGTAAAGGGAGAAACTAAAATGCTTCTTGCTACAGTTATAAAAATAGCAGATAGATAAATATTTTACTGATAAATGCCTGAAAACTTTAAAAAAAAAAAAAAAGAGCAGTTATCTTTATTTTTGTTTTGTTTTGTTTTATTTTGTTTTTATTTTTCTGTTGTATGTGTTGTTGATGAGAAGATAAATGTGCTTTTTGGGGCTGCAATGGAATTCAGTATTCAATTTAATATTAAATTATTCATAGAAGAATCTTATACATGTTTAAATGATTTAAAAAATCAGTTGTGGAAAGTCCAACAGTATTATGGACTGCTTATAACACTATCAGCACTTCATTATAGAATTGATGCCTGATGATCAATAAGATTCATCTCTTTCAAATAAACAGCATAGTAATAAATTCTATTAGTCATGTATTAAACCTGTTATAATAAGAATTTTATTTATGGCATAACCAAATAAAAATGAAACTTATGGTTTTCACCTCAAATAATATGTTTCAAATTCTGGACCTTTTTTTTTTTTTTTTTTTTTTTTAATCATAGGAAGTTATCTTGCTGTGTAAGACATCTAAATCCTCATGTCTTTCATGTGCCAATATTTCAATTTAATTAATGTAGTTCTGAATTTTTTTATTCTGCTATGATGCTTAAAATATAAAGCTATGTTTTGAGAAACAATATAGGCAATTGTTTTCATAGCTTTCAAAAAAAAAAAAAGAATCTGAGAAAATTCTATTGCTCAAAATAAATAGTTGAAATACTTAGCATTCTGTTTTCCCATTGTAAATTGCATAGCCCTTTGTCAGTATCTCTTCTGTTTTACAAGGAAATACTCTATAGCTAGTAGGCATCATATTTTATCTTATTTTATTTATTTTATATTTTTTTGCTAGTAGGCAATGATGTGATGCTAGAAATGATTTTGTAAAGAATGCTTTGAAGTGGAAGGTGTTTGGATGTGTTCCTCTTGGTATATTGTTCCACTGGATAACATTGTTTTAAAAAACAGACAAGAAACAAAAGCAAAGCAAAACAGAAAACCTCCCTGGGACTGAAATACTTTGTATGTGTTGTTATTTGCAGTGCATGCCAAGACATTCATGGGCACCAGAGCCAACCTGGCGAGCTAATTAAATATATAAATGTGTATGTTTAAAACAGCCTTATAAGGAGCATTGGAAATCTGCAAGATGAGCGAATATCTTATAACTTCTTCCGCAGGTGCGAGGATAGCTACAAGCCATGGACTTTCTGTCCTGCTTCTTGTTTGTGGCTTTGTGAAGGGTGCTTTGCTTTAATCTAAAAGTGCTGACTTTTTCCAATATCACTTTCTCTTCTTAAAGCAAAGAGCAAATCGCCTGTAAAATCCACGGAGCGGACAGCAAAGTTGACCCTAACCTCCAACCACCACTCTGCACCCAATGTACTCTAAATATCTACACAAGGAGCACCTTCTTCAGGAAGTACAAACAAAAATACTAAATAAATAAATAAGTAAATAAATATTATAAAAAGAAGAGGATACCACATGTTTTCTTGATATATCTTATTTTCTTTGGCGTATCACTGATCTTTTATTTGAAGAGAACTGTTGTGATGTAATCAAATGTTTTGTAACAGCAAGACCTAGTTTCCTTTTCTTTCGGCAAGGAGAAGCCTCATCCTTGACTTCTCAGGGGTTGGTCTGCGAGTCATCGGTATTTTAGAATTAACCATGGATGACATTTGGTTTCACATGATGAAAGAACTGTTCCAGCCTAGAAGGAAAAAGAGGCCAATTAATGAGACAAAACATAATGATTCAACATTGACCCCCCCCCAAAAAAAAACTCACAAACTTTGCCAAAAAGCAAAAAAGATTTTTTTTCATTTGTTTGTTTGTTTTGTTTCTGTTCCTTTGTTTGCTTGCTTTTTGTTGTTGTTGCTACTGTTGTTGCTTGGTTTGGTTTGGTTTTATTCCTGCATGAGGAGTAGAGAGGATAAAAGATTCTACAAAACAGTTAAGCAGACTACAGGACATTGTTTCTGTAAAATAAATGAGATTTTTTTTTTTTTAGTTTGTTTTTCTCCCCCCCTTTTTTTTTCAGTTTGTTTGTTTTTCTCCCCCCCCCTTTTTTTTTGTTGTTGTTGTTGTTGTTTTGGTGGTCATGGTGGTGGTGGTTTTTTTTGGTTCCTTTCTTTGTCAATGGTGGCAATTGCTGATTTAGGCCAACCCCTGATGACTGTGTGGAGGTTTATATATATACATCTTTTTTTTTGTCTGTGTGTGTTCTATATTTCAGTGTGTTTTCTCTAAGTTTGCAACTCCTGTATATGCAAAACTAACTTAACTTCTGTAAATTGCTTACAGTCTCTGTGATATAACTTCCAAGTAGACATACTTTGGTCCCCATGCAAGCCAGTTTTTAATATTATCTATATGTTGTGCCACCAGTAAACATCTTTTTTCTTTTCTTTTCTTTTCTTTTCTTTTCTTTTCTTTTCTTTTCTTTTCTTTTCTTTTCTTTTCTTTTCTTTTCTTTTCTTTTCTTTTCTTTTCTTTTCTTTTCTTTTCT
>NC_048894.1:88092528-88146558 GCF_011077185.1 Oxyura jamaicensis
TTCTCTTCTCTTCTCTTCTCTTCTCTTCTCTTCTCTTCTCTTCTCTTCTCTTCTCTTCTCTTCTCTTCTCTTCTCTTGTTTCTTTTCTTGTTTCTCTTCTCTTCTCTTCTCTTCTATTTTATTTCATTTTTTTTCTTTTGACAGATCATTACTTTTTAGTTTGTAATTCAGTATTGTGTGGATTTTGTAAAACATAACTTCACTTCCACTGGTTTGACCCCTTTCAACCCTCTGTTTACTCTGTAAATGCACATTAAAATTTGTTATGGTCTCTAGACAATGAATTACTTTAGTTTTGTGTATGTTGTATTGGAGTTCAGTTGCTGAAAGCCCTTTTAATTTGTGATGTTTATAGAGAATGAAGTGATTTGATCACTAGAGACTGTAAAATGCAGGTTTACAGTCAGATTCTGCATGTAAAGGTTAGAAGAGGAAAACAGACAAATAAAACAAGATGGCTTAAAGCATATTCTTTCAGCAAAGACTGTTAGGAAAGTGAATTTATTAAACTGACAACCTGTATTCACAGAACTCCTTCTACATAGCCAAAGAAACATCTTTCTTTGCCTTTTTTTTTTTTTTTTTTTTTTTTTTTTCTGGAACTGTATTGTCATTGCTCATTGATATTCTTAATTAAAATACTTTGTCTGAGAACTGTACATGAAAATTTTGCTGTTGACTATAGCAATATGCATTACATGAGGTACATTCATTAAGTCTGGAAAGAAAATTTGCTTCCATTTGCAGCTGCAGACAAGAAGGATTTTTTTCTTGTTCCCATCATTCCACTGGTGCTGAACAATCCAAACCCTGTCATCTATCAGCATAGACAATCATGTACATCATATGCTTATTATGATCTATTTACAATAGCATAAAGTAGCTGTTGTGGGGTCAGCCAAGAGTTTTCTCCACTTTTTGAAGTAATACAAAGAAGTAAAAATTATGTTTAATATCTCACCTATCCATGGCTTAAAGCCCTAATATTTTATTTCAAAATGTCCAGAAGGGCCCATTCTTGCACTCCCTTAAGTCTTCCTCCATTAATTTCATAGTAGAAAAAAATAAATAAATATGATACAGAATCAAAGAGTAACACTAATGTTTTGTAAGAGGGTAACATATTAGTGCAGATGTTATTCCCCTTAATCATAAGCTTGACTGGGAATGGTCAGTCTTTGGTTTTAGAAAAGTCTTAGCATTTATAAAGATAGTAAAAGTATGGTCAAATACAGATAAACCAGGAATAATTATCAGGAAAAAAAAAAAAAAAAAAGTTTTTTTTTTTTTTTATTTCAACACAAAGTTAGTGAGTCATTAGGGATATTACATATTGAAAATGTCTCTTTAGTAAGAATAGTTTATCAGCCTACTGATAAACTATTTTTTGTTTAAAGTAGAAACCATCCCCGTTCAAGTATTTTGAATTAAACACAGTATTTTGGATTGAAGAGAAAGTAAAAGAAAAAAGAGTCAAAGCTGTTTGAAATCTCATTTTCAGAATGCACTGTGCAAACAAAATTTCAGAACTCTGGAGGAAATGCCCTATTTTCCCTTTGCAATAGTCATCTATGAATGGATGTTGTGAGAATTGCCCATGCGGAGTTTGGAAACGTACGTTTCCATTGATCTCAATAGGAACCAAATGCTTAACATCATGCATATTTCACATGTTTCTGTGTATCTTGTATGAATATTTTGGTATGAACGTAGTCAAGTAGACAAACACAGCATTACATACGGCATTTTTCAGAAGTATTTTGGCCGCATATTATTAAAGTTATATTCTGATTATTATGTTAACCTAATACTGTGTTTTGTTTTATGCTATTAGCTGCTTAGGTGTAAATCACCATGTGTTAGGAAGTGAGATGAAAGAACCAACTGAAATTAAAGCAGGATTCTAGACTACTGAGAATAATGTGATGTAACAACTCAGATGTTACCAAGGGAAGTGCCATATTGTGATCTGCTTTTCATGGTGTCAGAGGAAAAAAAAAAAAAAAAAAAAAAAAGATAAGGGTGGTAGACAATCAATGTGACTTTTGAAAAACCTTTGAATCTTGCATGAGATGCTAAGGGATTATACTAGGTCTCCTCCTTCCTTTCCTCTTCCCTTCCTCCCGTCCTAAGATAATAAACCCAAACTATTCAGATGAGGCAGGTCCAGAATTTCTGTTTACAGATCTAGACATTAGTTTTACAGCTTCTAAAAATCTGTTTGGATGTTGCAACATCTTCTAAAAGGAGCAAATATGTGGTTTCAAAATTTTACGCTGTTACAGAAGAGCTGTTTAGAAATCAGTTTCTAGCTCCAAGGAATCCTCAAAAGGAAGTTAAGACAGAAGCCCCTTTCCTACAAATTTAGATACAAATAATATTTTATATGGTAATGGAACTGCAGTTGTTTTCTGCCCCCTCTCTCCAGTTCCATCATTTAGGCTTAACATCAATAGAAAAAAAATATATATATATTATTATTATTATTACCTGGCTCATGTTTTTCACTTCTTACTTGGTGTCCTCAAGACCTCATTAGTTCTTCAATTCTACAAATTCTTAAGATATTTCCAATGTTTTTTGTTTTTAATAGAAGAGTAAAACGTGAGTATGAAGCACTTCTGTATTTCAAGGTATACGTCATCTGAATACAGCACACGCATTTTGAGCTGTTATGTCTTGTGAACTTAAAAGAAACATATTCCAGCTCCATTAAATAACATCAATATTCTACTATTCCAGCTACCTTTTGTGTTACATGCAAAAAAATCTATCGTACTTCTGTAATAGTAACAAAAGATTATTACTGCTACAGAACCTGTTGTGTAATTTCTCCTCTGGTTCAATGGTTACCAGTATTCTTTAATCTCCGGAACTTCATGTGTGCAAATTGTTTCATAACATGTTTGACATTGCCTTTCTTAGTTGTCTATTGTAGATTCTTCAATGAAATTTATGGAATGGGAGGGTTGCTGAGCCCATAGATTACAGAAAAACCTTGGCAGACTGATTTAGAACTGACTGTTTCTTCCTCAGAACTAGTGTTAAGAACAGTACTAGAAAACTTGAATGATAAACACCAAATCTTATAAATTACTATTATTTGTTTAATTCTCAGAGTTGAATATTTATATTAGAGCAGTGGCCACTGGGGGGGCGGGGGGGGGGGGGGGGGGGGAGGGATATTAGCGCTAACCTAATATTTTTTCAGTGATAAGCTTCTATCTGCTTAATAATAATAAGTAATCTCTACAGTGATGTCATCCTTTAATTCACAATTAAAAACAAACAAACAAACAGACTCCAATACTGCCAATCCTCAAAGTCTTTATCGTAAGGGGGGTGGGTGGGGGGGTGGAGGGTGAGAGAGAGAGAGAGAGGGAGAGAGAGAATAATTCAAACCTTTGTTATCTGCCATATGGTGGAACATTTGTCCCTGACATTACTATTGGTACATGTCAAAAGTTGTTTACAAAGCTAAAAGCATTAAGGACCAAGAATGGGATCAACATATTTTGTGATATACATTTTTACAGGTTAATCTTCCATAATTAGTTTAGCTTAACAATGCTAAGCAAAGAGTAAATTGCTTAATGCGTGTTCTCATAAATGGCTTCAGTCTTTCATTCTGAGCTTCCTAATATTGATTTATTTGATTTCACATTCATAAACTTTGCACATACATTCATATAGATGAAATATACATTGTCCTGTTTTTTTATCTAAACAACAGAGGGAGATTGCAGCAAAGAAGAAAGCTAAATTTGTCTATAATAATGAATCACAACCAATTCATAGAGATACTTGAAAAGATGTAGAAAAAGTATACTTTCTCAAGAGTCAAGTGTAATTGAAATCTTATTTCATTTTCTCCTATTTTGTGCTTTTCATGCCAACACATCAGTCTAAAGAACACAAGAATAATGTAATTCTTACTACTCAATTCCTACAAGGTGAAAGAAGACAAAATAATGTCTTCTTTGTTATGAAAGTGGAAAAAAATAAATAAATAATATTTTCATTTGACAAGCTAAATGTTTAAAGTGTTCTATCAACTCAAACTATCTCTGCTGTTAAGTTTATGGGGAAGGAGCAACAGAGAAGTTGGTTTGTGTTGGCAGTTGATTGTCATCCTACAGTCTTCTGTACATTTCACAGATATAATAATTTTCCCTGTAACTACCAGTGACAGATTTGTTTGAGCTTGGAAATTATAAATACTTGCAGCTCAGGATATTTTTCCACACTGTTATAAAAGTCACAAGAAATGGCAACAAATAAAGCTATAAACAAGTTACAGTAATATAATAAACTAGTAATATCCCCAAAGTTTCAAAGTATGTCAAACATTTTGATCAAAAATGGCTTTTGGTGGGCATTTCCTTTAAAGTTTTGTTGTTTCCCAGTCTTAACCATCCAATAGCATGGATTTGAATCCCAACTGTGTCATGCCGATAGTACAGAAGACCCTCAGATGGGAGCCAATGAAATTTCCATTCATTTAAATGCTCCTTTACATTGATATAATGGCATAGAAAGAGGTCTTATGTGCACAGGAGTCTATTTACAGTTACAGCTCATAAGGAAGCCAAAATGTGCATAATAGAATATTAATTTCTTTCCTCTTTTTATATACCATGAACTTGAAAAACAAGAGAGAAGATTGGTTTTGAAAACTAGCTGCTTAAAATAAACTATTTCATATAAATCTTTGAAGAAGCAAAATCTCAAATATTTCTTATTAAAAAGACTTGTATAACTATGACCTTTTAAATTATATGACTTTTAGATTTTTAAGCACTTAGGTATATTATATATGAAATCAGTGTATGTAAGTGTATGTAATATTGAGAGGAAGAGATTATGACTTTTGTTAAAAAAAAAAAAAAATCCAAATTTTCATATGACCCACAAAACCCACAATAAACTTCAGTTTCTGGATGTTAACCAACATTGAATTCAAAAACATTGCTTGTACATTATTACAGAGAAGGAGGAACTCACACATGAAAAATAAATGTTAACATATTTTCCAAACCACCTCAATGTCCTCTGGTGAATCAGGTACACTACACATTACATTTGTGCAGATATGGCATCAGTTCTTGGGGTCTAAGAAAGTACAGACAAAAAAGAAGTGAAAATCCTAGGATTCACCTAGTAATTGGGTTCCTTTGTAAGACAGAAAACAGAAGGAAGGATTCCTTCAATTTTCTTACAACAGTGAGCAATGAAATGTCTTAATGGGAACAGCTAAACTAAAACACTGCTGTTAAAAATTATGTTGATAGGACAACTTTACAATAAAGTGAAACACCCAATGAAATTAATATCAATTTATCTAGCAAAATGCAAAGGTATTTCTTCCATAACTACTACTGCTCTTTCATCTGATCACTCAACAGTGCAAACCTGTCGTAATACACAGACCAACTGTGTAGCATCAGACAGAGAAAGACTTGTAATTAGGGCTTTGAACAGGAATGTCATTTTACTACCTTTTGCAAACATACAATGACAACCCAGAACTGCTTCCCTTCCAGCATCACCACAGAAAACCTGATTTTCAGTCTTGAGGGCGCTAAGGTGATTTAAGCAAATGCTTAAATATATGCATAAGTATAGTAAATTATTGTTTTGTGGTTTGTTGTGTTTTTTGTTTGTTTGTTTGTTTTAAAGTTCTTAGCACAAAAGATAACAAAAAAGAAGTGACCTAATAGTGCCCTACATCTGTGTAAGTTTCAAGAACTACTTGTCTTAATGGAAACCAAAACAAAACAACAGAAAAACTGGCCTGGAGTTCATTCTAATCAGATGTCAGTGATGCTGCTAAAGGAGGCAGTGGGAAAAAGCTGTTGGAATGATACTGGTGCAGTCTTTTAACTTTCCAGTATATGTTTTGGACCCAGAAAGGAAATAGTTTCTGAAAGGATGTATTATACATTTGTAGCAGCACAAATAAAGTGTGCAATAATGCTGACAATCCTGCAAACCATAGGACCTACTGATTATATGCAAAGTGGGTGGGATTATTTGGCATTGTCTGGATTAGACATGGTAGATGCTTGGTACATATAGAAGGTCTCATCCCATATCACAGAATGAGCTGTTAAGACATCCAGACACTGGATGGGATGTGTCTAACTAGAAATGTCCCCTTTCTAAGGTTCCCATCCCACAGGACCAATACAAAATAGAATACTGAAAAATAAAGAATATTTAAAAAAATACTCAGGAGTCTTCCTCATTTATTATGTTTGTGATTGACACTTCTAAAATGGAAGTACAGGAAAAAAAAAAAAAAAAAAAAAAGTCTCTTCATCAATTACTCCCACAGATGGACTTGGAGAATACAATTCCACCTGAAGCTTACACCAAGCTTTATTGCTTTCAATTTTGAAAGGTATGTCAACATTTAAATAGAGTTTAAGTAAACAAAGAGAAACAAATTATTTTTGTACCAAAAATTCTTACTTAAAGCAATATGAAACATAAATTATTAAGTATTCTGAGTAGTAAAACAAACTCTTTTGCCAGATACATTAAAGAAGTCACTGATTTACTATCATATAATTTAAGGAGGCATCTAGGAATTTCTACTCTATTATTATTCATTAGTTTCAAACAATGGCAACCTTACAGCTGCTTGTCATTCAGTAAATTAAATGTTATTTAGTGTGATTAACTATTAAGTTAAAAAATATATGTATCTAAGATATTTGTCATGAAGATGTACACAGAACACACAAAATTATTGAGAAACCTGTTAATGACACCATTTTTATTTTTTTTTTTTTCTCAGCAGATGGATGAAGCAGATGGATAATTTATGTTTTCTTCACATTTTTCCTGCTAATCAGTAATTATCAGTAGCAAATGTCTATCCTTGAAATATATATAGAGTGATTCATTTTTTTATTTTTTTCTTTTTTCTTTTTCAATTAGGCACTTTTCCTTCTTCACCATACTAGGCTTTTACTAGTTCCCAGAAGTATGTAGCACATAAACAAGCACGTGTAGATGTATAGAATTATGTGGACCTATATTTTTCATACTGCCCAAAAAAAAAAAAAAAAAAAAAAAAAAAAAAAAATTAGGCTAAATATTTCCTTAGGTTAAATATTTCCTAGATTAATGATCTTATTCTGTAAGATGGGTTTGTTATATAGAAGTCTTATCTGAGCCAGTGTTCAGAAATATTTGCCATTATATGTGCCACAATAGAGGCTGTGCTTGAAACATCCCCACTGTGAAGATTCCAAAATGTTCTAATTGTCCTCATTTTATCATGGCTTCTCTATTGCATTCCATATTCAATTTCAGCAAGTTAAGCTGCTAAGCCATACAAGATTGCTGAAGTGGATGAGAAGCAAATGCACAAAATGCTTTACCTGTTTAGCTTTGAGGACTCCAGCTTCATAGAATAGAATCATAGAATCATAGAATGTCCTGAATTGGAGGGGACTTACAAGGATCAGTGTGTTCAACTCCTGGCTCCACACAGGATGAACCAAAAATCACACCATATGCCTGAGATCATTGTCCAAATGCTTCTTGAACTCTGGCAGACTTGCTGCCATGACCACTTTCCCAGGGATCCTGTTCCCTAGGGAGTGCCTGGGCACCCTCTCAGTGAAGAATTTTTTCCTGATATCTAACCCAAACCCTCTAGACCTTTCACCATCTTTGTAGTCCTCCTTTGGACACTGTAGTAATTTTATGTCCTTCTTACAGTGTGGCACCAAGAATTGCACACAGTAATTGAGGTCAGGCCACACCAGAGCAGAATAGAATGGGACAATCACTTCCCTCACCTGGCCAGCAATGCTGTGCCTGACACACCACAAAAGCACCCCAGATACCACTTCCTAGCTGTAGGGTGGTGACAAACAAGTGGAGTCACAGAAATGTTATAAAACAGTCATGACTATCTCTAATCATCCAAAAGAATAAAATGGTTTGGGAAATTTCAGAGAAACATCACTCAAGAAGGTGGCACCAGGTCTACTGATGAATCAGAACACAAAGCTTCTTGTGTAGTTGAAGCTATGCCAATGGAATTACACAGACTGTAGGAGGCAGGATGAATGTGCCAGTAATTCCCTCTCTCCATCTATGTTTCATCCACTGGAGAGGGGTCTTTCAACAACACTTATACTACCATGTGTATAGGTTTGGAAGAATCACTATATAAGCAGGTTCTTAACAAAACAGGACTACTACCAGAAAGGTTTGTTACTGTACTAACTGTAATCATTCCAGAGAAAGACAAGTGTCCAATGTGACAAGAACAAACAAACAAACAAACAAACAAACAAAAACACTTGTAGTGGTTAATGGGTAAACAGAGAATATATTTTGATATATATGAAGCAAATTACATATTAAACTCTGAATATAATAAAATGACACCACATGTTTCTGCTGTGTGCAGCTGAGAATCTCATTTCAGATTTAATTTCATTATCAGTGACAGCACTGGTACCAGAAAGCAGATAAGAGTTGGAGACCTACTTCAGAATGGAGCTGGGATGGCTGAAGCCACCGTAATTTAAAAAATAATTATATCAATATTTATTTTATTTTATTATATATATATTTCCCTTATATCTTTTCATAAGGAGCATCTTCTTAAAGAAGTCTTTGCTTCCCTAGTCCTCAGACTGGGTGTAAATGGCAAGGTCTTGGTAGCAAGGAGGCTGCAAAGGGGGATGTGGGAACAGGCAGAGAGGGCTGTCCCATACAAATCACAGCTGGTTCCAGACAGTTCTGCAATAAACCCACCACTGAACAAAGCTCAGCCCATCAGTCATGTCTGTGGTACCTCAGAAAACGTGCTCATAGAATCATAGAATCATAGTATCATAGAATCATAGAATGGTTTGGATTGGAAGTGATCTTAAAGATCATCTAGTTCCAACCCCCCTACCATGGGCAGGGACACTTCCCACTAGATCAATGGCCCAATGCCCCATCCTACCTGCCCTTAAACACTTCCAGGGAGGGGACATCCACAAGTTCTCCAGGTAATCTGTTCCAGTGCCTCACCACCCTCAGAGTAAAGAATGTCTTCCTTATATCTAATCCAAATCTACCCTCTTTTAGTTTAAAACCATTCCCCCTTGTCCTATCACTACACCCCCCAACAAAGAGTCCTTCCCCAGCTTTTCTGCAGGCCCCCTTTAGGTATTGGAAGGCTTCTATAAGGTCTCCCCAGAGTCTTCTCCATGCTGAACAACCCCAATTCTCTTAGCCTGTCTTCATGGGAGAGTTGTTCCAGCCCTTTTACTATTCTTATGGAATCACCTCCCTCAGCTTGCTGATCATGCTTTTTTTAATGCAGTCCAGGTTACAGTTGGCTTCCTGGGCTGCATGTTGATGAAGTCTTGATCTTTTACAATAGAGAAACAGTGTTTTAATAAATTCCAATCAGAGTTATTCAAGATGACCACCCGAAACCAGACTGTGACTTAAAGCTCTGCTCTGTGTTGTTCTTAATGTCAGTCCTTTGTAATCTGGGCAAACAAATCCTATCACTGCATGACTTGGCAAGCACGTTCAACAGACTGCATGCTTTTTTTGCCCTTTGTACCTGTGCAGCAGGGCAGCTGATTTCAGGTAAGGTTACATTCACTTATTTATTATTATTAATAATAATATCATCATCATCATTATTTATTTATTTATTATTTAATGTGAATGTTTCTTATGATTTGTGATTGCTTAGAATTCCAGCCCGGTACTTCAGTGATACGGTCAACAGGATGTGGCTGATTCAGGAACCAGCTATTTTTAGGTAAAACTCCTGAAGTGGGATTTAATTCAGTCTTTTATGCATTTTTATTTCTCAAGCTGCATGCCAGGCTTGAATGATACATGATTAATAATTGAGCACATCATATTTATACATTTCCTTGCAATAGATCCATGAAAGGAAAAAAGGAAATGAAGGGGAGGAAAAACAAACAAACAAACAAACAGAAGGGGGGGGGGGGATTAGCAGTTTGGGATACCAAAAGGCAAAAAATGTGTTTCCATGTTTCCTTCCTTCCTGAAAGGAAAAGAAGATGAGCTGGTAGTCATGATAATTATTCTGTCAATCAGTCTTTATTTAGTCTTGATATATTAATTTCTACATTCCCCCATTTTCATATATTATCCTTTCTCTCTTGATCAAGAGAATTAATAGCAAGATTGTTTTGACTACATTAGATTAAAGATTAAATAAGATAAGATTAAAACTAGACAGTTTATCTTAAAATATGGGCTGAGTAGTGATGCTATGAGACTTAAGGTCAATACAAGGTATTCTCTTCCTCAATAGACTGTGTAGTTAACCATATGGCCCGATGTCTTTAAGCATGATGAAAGAAATGTCACTTCCACGTTTTTTTTTCCCATGTGACAATTGTTTGCACTTTCAATCAGATCAAAAGAAAACTATCAATCGACTTCATTACAATATCTTATGAATTTAACATTTGAAAGTTTCAATTACACTGCTTCAGAGTGCTAATGCTAATGATCTGCTTGTGACATCTTGAAGTCGTCAGCACGCCTACCTTTCTTCCCAACATGAACTGCAGCTAATGCATTGTTTATAATTATTTTAAGCTCATAAATCACCAAACTCTTCCTTTCGGAGCTTAGAATGTACTGCAGAAAAGGTTATGATGATAATCTTGTTTTTCACAGTTATCTTTAAAAGATTCTTCTTGGACTCTAGGAACCACCATGTAAAAAATTGAAAATATTGAAATGAGACTTTACTGTTGAGAAATTTTGCCATGGCCATGCTTCTATCCCTGCTGCCAGTTCAAAACCTAAGAAATTTCTTTGTTCTTTATTTCTTCATCACTCAGTGGATTCCAGCTAGTTCCTTATTCTGTGTTCAGTAGCAGTCATACCTACATGCTTTTCAGAGATAGGTAACATAAATTTAATGGAATAGCATGTTCATTCACTAATGTGCCTAAAGATTATTTCATTCCTTACCAGCTGTTAGCTTCAGTTTTGAAACATACTTAGACTCACACAAGCCTGTTCATAAGACTTTTCTACCGTTTCTGTAGACTTTAGCTTTTAATCTCTATTACCTCTACCACTGTTGAGTTTTACTTTGAATTTTTCTATGTATCTTCCAGTCAGTGGGAATTTCACTAGACTGCCATGACTTCTCAGATATGAGGGATAGTGGCTTAGCAACTACATCTACCTGATTCCACAGGACCTGCAGATGTATCTCATCAGGTCCCATGGACTTACTCACCTTCAGGTTCCTTAGCTGGTCTCAAACTTGATCTTCTACAATAGTCAGTTCATGTTATTAAGAAAGGTCAGAAAACGCTGATAAGAAAAAGGAGGAGTGAAAAAAAAAGAAAAAAAAAAAAAAAGTGAGAAGCAACCAAGGAAACACCAAGGTCAGAAGAGGAGGAGGTGCTCCATTGCAGAGCAGATACATCCCTGCAGCATGTGCAGACCCCACACCGCAGCAAAGGAAAAGAGTGAGAATTAAGGAGTGACAGAGTAAAACAGTTGTGTACTGACAGTAAGTCCCCACAAACAGCTTTTCATACTGTTAGTCTGTCATTGAAAGGACTGAATGTAACCTGCAGCAATAACAAGGAGAAAGGAGAGAAATTTGGAGTGAAGTTGAAACTGGGAAAAATTGAAAGAAAGGTGTTTTCCCTAAGTATGTAAATGTTTGTTCCTTATTTTTTTCCTTTTCTTCCTAATACCCAAATCAGTAATTACATATTCATTTTTATTGTCAGTAAATTATTTTTCCCCATATCAACTCTATTTTACCCACAATGGTAATTGGTAAGTGATCTTCATGTCTTGAATCTCAAGCTTTCTCATTCCTGTACTTCCTATATTTGCCCCCATCCCACTGATCAGGGGGAGTAAGCAAGTGGCTGGATTCACAGCTCTCCTTGTTCTAGAAAAGAGAAGTGAGAAAAAAATAATTAAAAGAAAAACTTTCAGTTTGCTCACAAATTCTCAGTTACAGAATGCATGGGATGATGCAGTACTGACTTTTATTTAATTTCAACAAAACCTTTTTTGGTTATGTCTAAGGTTTTTGGTAACTGTTCTTGAGGGCAGGGTTAGATCTCAGAGGTAGGTGACTCAAAGCCATACGTTATGTGTGAAACACTTTCTAAACTATGTCTTCCTGCCTGGTTTGTTCCAGGTTAGAGCAAAAAACAAAATCTAGTTGATGTTTAAGTGGTTCAGGATTTTGCATTCAAATGAGATCTCAGATTGATCTAATCCCCATCCTATCAGCAGCCAAAGAACAGGAAACATCTTTCATTGATATAAGAGTATAGGACCACACAATTAAGACACATGATTAGAAAGTCCCTTGGGTTTTGTATTCTTGTATTCTTCAATTCAGTTACAACTGCTTTGGAAAAAACACTCCTCTTTATAATGCTATAATGTCGTCTAAATTTTCTCAAGAGAGTTTCTCAATTTTAAATGGAAAAAAAAAATAATAATAAGACATAGCTAATAGAGGTTGGTCACCAAACTGATCAGATATTAAATGCAGACATCATAAACAACAATCACAGCTACACTCTTAATAACATTCATCCAGAAATTCTGGCTATGTACTGTGTTGACTACTTCAAGGGAACTTGAAGTACTTTGTTTCCTTCAAGGGAACTTGAACTACTTTGTTTCTCTTATCACTCACTGCTCATCGCTGACTTGATAAGAATGATGTTTCTTTTTCTTTTCCTTCTCTGTGTTGCCTTTCTTCAGTATTATTTGTTATTGGGTCCTCTAAATATTTATTAATGTATTTATCTGTTATGGCAGTTTGCTATGTCTCTTTTGGGAATAAAATGAAAAGTGAAGAAAAAGCTTTTTTTGTATCTCTTGACTACAAATATTTGTTCCAAAATGGAAATGTGTAAGGCTGTTTGGCATGGGAAGGTGAGATGAGAAGACACTGTCAAGTCAGAGAGAGAAATTTTTCCTTAAGGCACTGCCTTTTAAAAATGAGAGACTAATAGTATTAGGATTGCCTAGAAGTCTTTCAAGGACTAAGATTTGGATAGAAGGGAGCTCCAAAGTCATCTAGAGGCTGGCACTTTTTATCAAGGAGGGAATCAATATAACACCATCCCTTCATTAATTGTTATCAGAAGAGGAAAGATCTGAGAAAGATGAATGATTTCAAATAATACGCTGACAAATTTAATCAGCTGCTTAGCCCTCAAAAATGCTACTAGCTGAGAAAAGGCACTTCAAAGAAATAGGAAATTAGTTATTTTAGAATTTAGTCTTGAAAACATAAATTCTCATGTCTTTGAGGGCATATATACTTGGACCACATTTTTTCCTCTGTTAGGCAGGGGACTTCAGAAATGAGAGATTTTTTATTTTTATAATAATAATAATTATTATTATTTAGCTGCTAAGTGTTTTTTTCAGTGTTACATTCTCTTCTTATAAATTGTTCTGATGGTGATTTTGTAGTGTCATATGGCAGACATTGTGAGTTGCCTCCCATACTGCTGTATTATGAGGTTCAACTTTTCTTCAGATTCATTCTGAGCTGTGAAAATGATGGTGTTAAATAGTGTGAGGGAAATGACTAAAATGGCTGAATACAGCCAAGGGTGAAAACATATAAAAAAATAAACTAATAAAAAGATTGGTAGTTGTGCAGTGAAGGGAAAATGAAGTAGAAGACAGGGGAAAATCTCATAGCAATAAATCTATTACAAATAGTTTGGAACAGAATTAAAATGAAAACCAAAATATGGAGTTAATTAGATTGACAACTACTGCCTCTGCCTCTGTCCTGAGATATTTACTTGACCCAGTGCTGTAGTTCTTGTTAAGCTATGAATTGTGAAAAAGGAAGACAGATATAAAGAGAATGTTGTCTACATCACTTGCTAAATTCTGCATGGCAAAAGGAAGAGAAATTAAGACATAAAACTCTACATGCTACTAAGAAACTCAACCTAAATGTATTGAGCTGTTTAAATCTTTGTAAACATGTCATATATCAAGATATTTTAGTGTAAGTTAAGTTAGTAATTACACCATCCAATTAAATGTACTTCAAATTTACTAACATAGGAGACAACCTTCTAACAATTTCTAAGTGTATTTTTATTTCCACGCATCAATGTGTGATTTCTTTTTACTGAACTATAAAGTCACTTGTGGCTTTCTTTTTTGGAAAAGAGAAAATTCAGAAGAGGTTCAATAAGAGAAAAATAAAATGTTAAGTGGCATAACAGAAAATAGATTGAAAGATTGAAATTGTTCACTTTTTTGTTTGTTTGTTTACTTTTTTGTTTTGTTTTGTTTACTTTTTTCTTTTAATGCAGGAATGAGTTTCAAACCAAACAAGAGCAGACCTTGCTAAAACTGCTGTGGATCCTAAAATTTCATAGGTTGACTGGGAGACTGGAAAGGTTTATGAAAGATAAATCCATTGTGGGTTACAAATATATAGACACATGTAGAGTCAGATTTTTGAAGTGAAAGTAAGTGAAGGCTGAAAGTAGCATTAGGCAGAAGGGTTATAAAATTGTTTGCTCTTCCTTCTTCCATGTCATTCCCTTCTGGATGCTGCACACAGCAGACAGACACACCATGCACCTTGGTCTTTGACTTGAGCTTGAACAGGTGTTAACATTTTTAAGTTCTCTAAGTGATTTCACCCAGTGATGTCTCCAAGTGAAACTGTAGATGAATTCTCAAAGCCATTTGACTATATTAACGTTATAAATTCTGAATAACTACTCTGCAGTAGTAGTTAAGATTATTCTTGTATAGTTTCAGAACTTCCCTTCTATTGCTCTGTGTTTTGAAATGTAGATTTATTCATTTATTGTATTCTTGATGTATCAAGCCAAACTTTTAGTCTTAGAGGAACCATATTTCCTTCTGCCTGACTGATTTGACAAAGTTTTCCACCCGTTATTCCTACCACTCTCAGCTTCTTATATATTCTGTTTTATATTCACTTTTATTTCATTATTTATATTTTGTTTATATTTTATATTTTAAAGATTTGCCAATTCCCAGAAAAATTTCTACAGGTTGAAAATAAAACAAAGAAAAAAAAAAAAAAAGAAAAAAAAGCAGTTTTAAGATAAAAGTTTTATCTTCAAAGTTTTGTCTCTCATCAGTGATCATTCTTCTGCACGTGACTTATTAAAGGATATCCTTGTCCAACACTTAACTCTTGCTAGCCACAACCGGTTAGGTATTCTGCCAAGATTTTGGTCTTGAATGGATTCTTGAAAATTTTGCATGTGGTACAAGATAAACCTACACTTTGCTCAACAATGGGAATCTGGTTAGGCTGCTCTAGTGGACACAGTCATAATCTTAAATTTTTATGCACATGGAAGCAATTTCCATCATTTTAAAACTTGTGTAACCGTGCAAGTCTATCGATCTCTCAAATTAATTTCTCACATGGCATTTTTTTCTATATGTATTTGGTTCTTTTCCAGGATGGTAAATTTGACTTTAGTTTCCAATTTGGCTACACAGTGCTTTGTCATTGGCTATATACCACTTCTTTATTTCTTAATAATGTTTCCTATTAATAATAACGAAGACTTATATTTATATAGTCCTCTGTTAAGCAGTCCTAATGTACTTTACAAACAATACATTAAAATCACTTTATCCTGCACTGAATTTCATCCACATCTCAGCTGAAAAAGGTGTTTATGGTTTAAACCCATAATCACCATACAGCTGCTTGCTCACTTTCTCTAGGTGGGATGGGGGAGAGAGCTGGAAGGGCAAAACTGCAAGAGCTCATGGGCTGGGATAAAGACAGCTTACTAGGCAAAAGCTGTGCTTACAGGCAAAGCAAAACAAGGAATTTATTCACTACTTCCCATAGCAGATGTTCATCCATTTACAGGAAAGCAAAACTCATCACACATAACAGTTTCTTAGGAAGACAAACACCACCACTCTGAACAAAATGCCTTCCTTCCCCACCCCTCCTTCCTCTCCTACTCCCCTTACTCTTTTTTTACTCAAGCTTTTGTTGCTGAGCATGATGCCATTTGGTATAGGATGTCTTTTTAGTCTGTCTGGGTTAGCTGTCCTGGTTGTATCTGCTCCAAACTTCTCGTGCACCCCCAGCTTTCTCACTGTCAGGGCAGCACGAGAAGCAGAAAAGTCCTTGGCTCTGTGTAAGCACAGCTACAACTAAAAAGATCAGTGTGTTATCAACCTTACTTTCAAAATAATCTGAAACATAGCATTATGTGAGCCTCTGTGAAATTTCATTTTTTATGGATTGTTATTTATTAAACAGATTGTTGTTTAAAAGTGAGCATTGCTCATAAAATAACATTATTTGAGGTTAAAAAATGGTTATGATGTTAAGAAACTGCCTTCTGGTAACTCTGAAAATACTAACTCATTCTGGCAAGAATGGCACAATGCTGTTTCCAAAACTAACACATCTTTCAACATTCATCATTAGAGTGGCAGAGACAGCTTGTTTCCATCAACATCTCTCTAATTCTAAGATCAGAATAATTAGATATTTATTTAATACTAAATTAATTCTTGTTCCTGGAATGTAATACCCGTGTAATTGTATAAAATTACATCATCTTCATTGACAGCACTCAGCTGCATTTTCATATATTATGGAAACTCAATTTCATATTAGCTTTCTTATTTTTAATTTGGGAATAATACAAATCAGTTGTAATATCAGCATACTATTAATAAAACTCAGTGATGTTCACTATCTGAAAAAGTAGCTACCTTAAAACAAAACAAACAAGCAAACAACACAAAAGCTTATACATAAAATAACACTAAAATATCAGTTTCTTAAAATTATTCAATATTTCAAATTCAAATTAAGAGAAAAAATACTACTTCAGAAAAAGAGCATCTAGATAATTTACAGAAAACAATTTATTTATTTCTGCTTTGTGCAATGCTATGACGTAACAGAACTTATCCATTAACTGCTCTAAATTTGTTTATTTCTATAGCTGTCTACATATTACAGGTAGACTAGAAATGGTTCAGTGAACAAAGTTGTAGTATATGGTCAAGGCTTTTCTCAGTCTTCATTTATTTTCACAGCCCCATTATCTCAAAGCCCTCTATCTAAAGAGTGTTCTTTTCCTTTTAGCACTGATTTACCAACTGTTACTCTCCTACTAGACACTTTTAGGAGCAGATTAGACAGTCTTCAGAGAAGTTGTTATATAATTCATTTTGTACTGGAGCAGAGGAATGAACTCAGTGACTCAAGGTCTCTTCATTCTACCTTCTAGGCTTTCACAAAAGTTAACTGAGAAGTCAAATGTTAAAAATGACTGGGAAAACTCTGGTCATGAACTATTGTCATGTGATATCAATGTCAACTTTTTCAATCAACTGTAAATGGTATATGATTAAGGGAAACAACATTGGTTATTCTAATCCATATTTTTTACATTAATTTATATCTGTTATTGTTCTGGCAAAAATTGTCAAAGAGGTTATGATAACAGATATTACAAATACCTTTAAAATATATTTGGATGCATACATATTTTACAGAGAGCAACATGTAAACTAAGTTGTCAAATGTGTTTTGAAAGCTATGTTTATAGCCCAGAGAAGCTCAGTGATTTGTTGAAGGGCAGACATCTGGATCATTATAGTATCTGTATGAAGAAAAAATAGACAGTTGATTTCACAGCCATTTTTGACCTCTCTGAATAATTTCAGTCTGACTGTGCAAAAACTCTTCACCAAGCAGACAACGGCATTGTACCCATGTCGTTTATTATCGACAGTCAATGTATGGCTGCTGAATAAGTAATTCAGTCCTTCCAGAACTGATATTTAGATCTGGCATCTGTTTTTCTTGGCTTCTTTCTCTGCTGACTCTGCCAGCTTCTTAAGGTACTTCCCTTTCCTTCTTTTACATTCATAGATATTTTTTCCTTTGTCTCTCAGTTTTCTACAGCTAGCAACAGATTAACCCGTCTTTTTTTTTTTTTTTTTTTTTTTTTTTTGATGATTGCATTTTTCAGCTGAAGTGTGAAACCCATTCTATAATTCCAATTAGGATGTTTCAAGCTTCAGCACATTGTTTGGTGTTGGTTCCCCCCTGACATTGCTTCAAACACAAATGGCTGTGAGATGAAACACAGAAAGCTCTGAATTCACTGTAAGAGGTGCAAGACTTGGGGTAACAGTGAGATTTTTTCCTCCCGAGTGCAAATTCCTTATATATGTGATTTACAAAAAAAAAAAAAAAAAGTGTTAGAACACCATAAAAGACATTAAAAACCTGAAGTTTCAACACTAGATGGACCGGAGAGGCATCAAAAGACTTATTTTAAATGGTATTCATGTCTCTAAGGAGGAATATAGGTTTTCAATAAGATTTCACAGACTTCTCATCAGCTCCTTCTCTTTAATCTAAAGAAAGTGCCATTTTACCTGCCTGTATCTTGAGAACCTAAATAGTTATCAAACTCAGACCCACCAGCTACCTATGAATCTAATCATCACACAGTAAAATATGAGATAACAGAGCTCATAATGCAGTGTTATACTGCTTAAAACTAGACAGAATCAATCAGTCTCTTCTGTAACCTACCCAGCTTCAAGCATGGTACTGGAAAATGTAAAGGCACTGAGGATGGTCAGTCACAGACAAAAAACAGGATTACAGGACCTTCAGCTCCAAGGTGAAGGGTATTTTTAATATTAATCCAGGGTATTTTTAATAGAGCTCTCCAGAGCTCTAATTGTGCTGCCTGATAAATAAATAAATAAAAACAACAACAGCAAACAACACTCATTAACCAGTTAAGGTCATTAAAATATGTAGATTCCAGACACCATGTAGAACAACACTAATCATACGGCAGCTGTAGTCATTGTTTCCTTTAGTAGTAGCAAGCAAAACATTTGCATGCAATGTAAACAGAAAGAGAAGACAGTTCAAAATGAAGTCTTTGGAAATGGAATGGAAAACAGAAGAACAATGATGACCATTATGACCAACATTTTCTACACAGATGTACATGCACGTGGCTCACAGACGTAAGTAGAAGCCACTTTTTTTTTTTTGGGGGGGGGGGGTCGTAGGGGGGGGGGGGGGGAGGGAGGGTTGTTGAAGAGGGCTGAAGTACTGCTTTCCATAATAATGACAGGGTGGAACAGAAGTTCTTCAGGCAGCTGTTTTGCTGTGTTCCTGTGTCATGATTATTCCAACTCTGTTAAACTATTGTTGTCACCTGTGGCAACAAAAAAAAAGCACTTTTAGAAAAATGAGATCTTAAGAGATTTAGGAGACTAAACTTGTATTCTTGACTCAGCAACAATTCTTTTTGCATATCTGTTGCACTTCAACTTTGCACAATGTGGCCATAAATTCCAACATTTCATAAACCTTTTAATGATCATTACAATATGCTTTTAGAGAAAAGTGGAACAGAAAAAGGTTGATAAGAGAATCAAGCCAGCACATAGGTCATTTGGCTTGACAGACTTAAGAATTGTCTTCAAAGATGGTAGTTAAATACCACAGTTAATCCCTGACAGCATATCTCAGCAAAATTACCCAGAGTTTATATGTCCCTTTTAAGAGAAATATTAAGGAGCATGTCATTATTTCTTCTCTCCAGAACAATTATTTGCCTACTATTACTGATTATGAGCAATACTAGTAGCATTTCAAATGCTAGCAAGACATTCATTTTATTTTCTAACACCACCTTTTCCTATTTTTGGTACTGGATATAACTGTACAAAAAATGAAGTAGGTAAAAATATACAGAGAATTCTCTTTGAGAAGCCAAATCATATTCAGACAAATGTTCACCAAAGATATATTTGAATTCAGGAGTGGATTGTTATTCTCTTCAAATATATATATATATATAATTTGTCTTACACATATTTCCACTACTCTTGCAATTCCATAAATTACGTACAGAAATTAAATTATCCCTTAATAGACAGTATACTGATAAGAAGGGGAGATTGATCATCATTCTCTTGCTATTTCCATGCTGTGATTTATTTATTATGATCTTTGTAACTCCACCACAAATGTTATTTATTAAATAACAAATAATTAACAGTGAGACTGGGAAAACTGGCACTTTAACCACAGCTAACTTTCACAGAGCACAAAAAATATTTATGAAAGTTACTGTGGTGGCTTTACACAGCTGGGCGGCTGAGCTCCATCACAACTGCTCTCTCTCCCTCCTCAAAGGAAAAGGGGGAAAAATAGGATGGAAAGGGCTCAGGGATTGAGGTAAGGACAGGGAGATCACTCAACAATTATCGTCATGGGCCAAACAGAATCAAAATATGGAGATTAATAAAATGTATTACCTATTACTAACAAGCTAGAGCAGTGAGAAGCAAATAAACCAAAAACACCTTCCCCTCATCCACCTTCTTCCAACTCCTCCCCCCAAGCTGCGCAGGGGAACAGGGAATGGGGGCTGCGGTCAGTCTCTGACGCTTTGTCTCCGCGGCTCCTTCATGGTCACTCCCTGCGCCAGCTCCAAGTGGGGTCCCTCCCACAGGCTGCCCTCCTTCCCGAACTGAGCCTGTGGCGGCGGCCCACAGGGAGGAGCTCCTCAAGAACTGCTCCCACATGGTTCTATACCATGGGATCCATCCGTCAGGAGCAAACTGCTACAGCACAGGTCCACCGCAGGTGGCAGCTACCCCCAGGCCCTCTGCTCCTGCATGGGCTCCTCTCCACGGGCTGCAGCTCCAGCCCGGAGCCTTCTCCTGTGGGAGCTTTCCATGGGCCGCAGCCTTCTCCAAGGCCACATCCACCTGCTCCACTGGGGGCTCCTCCATGGGCTGCAGCGTGGCGATCTGCTCCATGTGGGTGGGACCCATGGGCTGCAGCGGGACAGCCTGCTCCACCAGGGGCCTCTCCACAGGCAGTAGGGGAACTGCTGCTGTGCGCCTGGAGCACCTCCTGCCCTCCTGCTTTGACATTGGAGTCTGCAGGTCTCCTTCTTACTTCTCGCTGTCCCAGCTGCTGTTGGGCAGCAATCTTCTTTTCCTCTTTCTTAAATCTGCTCTCACAGAGGTGCAAACAACCTTGTTTATTAGCTCGAATCTGGCCAGCAGTGGGTCACTTTTGAGCCAGCTGAATCTGACCCATATCTACCATGGGGCAGCTGTTGCATTCTTCTCACAGAGGCCACTTCTGCAGCCCCCTTGCTACCAAAACCTTGTCAGGTAGACCCAATATAGTTACATATTAAATATGTGGTTATGTTTAACGAACAACAGGTTTACATATATATGCAAAGTTCACTCTGCCAATTCTCCATTTTTAATTGTAATGAGATAAGCAGTGCTCATTCAAAGCAAAGTCATTTCTTATAATGCCATCAACTTTAACTATTATAGCAATGGGTGGAATTATTTTCACCTGTTAAAAATATACTACACCTTGTTGTACACTATGACTAGGCTATTGTACATTCTTATTTTTTACAGCTTACTCAGGAGAAGTTTGCCAAGCTGATTTTGTGGTCTGTGATTCCCAAGTCCAGTCCTCAGTTATAAGTAATAATAACTTTTAGTCTAGTCAAATAACAGCAAATTACAAAACTCAGGGTTTCCTTCTTCCTTAATTGTCTAGAGTTTAGAGTAAAACTGTCACCTTCAAGACCCAGATTATTTTCAAGCTCTGATTTCCTTCTATTATATGTGCCTTTTTACACAGTTGCAAAATTGCAACATTCGGGCTCAGCTGACATCACTGTAAGTAATTGTTCAAATTTAATTTCATAGTTTGGATTTTGTGAGCACTCTGGATTTAGATAATATTGACTGCATGTGCTGGCATTAACTCAGATAGTATATGAGCCTATCTTTGACTGTGCTTTAAGTGATTATGTCAAAGTTCTGCTGAACTGCAGACATTTATAATCTTCCACATCTCCTACTGGGTTCTTCTTTTTAATGATGGAAAATGCATCTTCTCTGTCATGGTACAAACACTGCTATTTTATATTTCATGTTATTGAAATCATATTGATTCATCTTACACTACATGTCCCAGAACTGAGGAATTCTATGAATTTTCTAAGTCACCAGATCTATAACACATCTTCTCCAGTCTACCTTTTCTATGTCTGACTTTTTTTCCTCTCAGTTACATAATGCTGAAAGATAAAACTATTTCATCTTTTGGATTTGCATATTTTTACGTTTAACTTTTTTTTTTTTAATCAGTATTTTCCTTCTATATCTGAATGATTACAGTTAAGCACAGCAAGTGTGTTCTTTATTTTTTCCTTAGTGTTCTTGAAATTCAAGAAGCCCTACTGCAGCAATTAACTGTGATACTTTTCTTTCCACTTGTTGATAATTAGCTATCATTCCAAAATTTTTATCCAGAAAACAGACCCTTATGAAAAAAAAAAAAACAAACTCTACCAAACTCTACCATGTACACAAAAACTTCCAGCCTCTCTCCATCTGAAATTGTGGATTATTCTATGCTGTTTTATGAAACAGGAAACATCATGAGCCATAGGTAAAATAATAATTGTTTATTTGTAGCAACTGCTATATTAGATATTATAGTAATAGGATGCTGTCAGTTCTTCTTTTACTGCCTCCTACTTTCTGCTGTAAATGGAGTCGAGGTGGGCTAAAAAATTCAGTATGGTATTTCCTGAACAGAATCATAAATAGAAAAAGCAGGAGATTTGCTTAGCTGTTAGCAGAAATTTAAAATTCATTATTTAAACTAGTAATAAGCAGTTCAGTTTCTATAGATACATTTAATGTATTTATTGCAACAGAAGAAGCAAAATAATGAATTGACTGCTATATTTTGCTATGGTATCTTCTCCAGAAATGGCCACATGATATGCTCATACTTCCATAAACATACAGCAACTAAATCACTCTCTCTATAGAGCCTCCTATTGTTAATTGACAGCTCTTATTGCACCTGCTATTATCATTTTGGATAAGTGCTTGGAATAGTCAACTGAGTTACCATTTGAGGATCTACAACTGCATAGAACCTGGAACAAACACCTCACTAAAGATATTCAACCTAGTTACATACTTGGGCAATGAGACGCTGGAGAGCAGCCCCGCAGAGAGAGATCTGGGGGTTGTGGTTGACAGCAAGTTGAATATGAGCCAGCAGTGTGCCCTGGCAGCCAGGAGGGCCAACTGTATTCTGGGATGCATCAAGCATGGCATTGCTATTTGGTCGAGGGAAGTGATTGTCCTTCTCTACTCTGCGCTGGTGCGGCCTCACCTCAAGTACCGTGTGCAGTTCTGGGCACCACCATACAAAAAGGCATTAAACTGTGGAGAGCGTCCAGAGGAGGGCGACGAAGATGGTGAAGGGCCTAGAGGGAAAGACATACGAGGGGCGGCTGAGGTCACGTGGCCTGTTCGGCCTGGAGAAGAGGAGGCTGAGGAGGGACCTCATCGCAGTCTACAGCTTCCTCGCAAGGGGGAGTGGAGAGACAGGTGACCTATTCTCCGTAATCACCAGCGACAGGACCCGCAGGAATGTTGTTAAGCTGATGCAGGGGAATTTTAGGCTGGACATCAGGAACAGGTTCTTCACCAAGAGGGTGGTAGCACACTGGAACAGGCTCCCCAGTGAAGTATCACAGAACCACAGAATCACAGAATTGTAGGGGTCCGAAGGAACCTCGAAAGATCATTGGGTCCAAACCTCCTGCCAAAGCAGGTTCCTTAGAGCAGGCTACCTAGGTAAATATACATGCTTCCTGAAATCATCCTTACTCACTATTCTAAATAATCATTTTCTTACATACTATAAATCAAAAGTCTAGCCAAAATAGCATCTAGCCAAAATAGTGCCAGGACTCAGTAAACAGAAAAAGGGATGCAGAAACAGTAGTCACTGCATCAATCCTGTCTGAATTTAAGAAGCGATTTGACTGTGCTCTTAGTCACATGGTCTACACTTTTGGGTAGACCTGTGCGGTGCCAGGAGTTGGACTTGATGATCCTCATGGGTCCCTTCCAACTCGGGATATTCTATGATTCTATGATTCTATGATATTGACTCACATGAGTCTCTGGAGAAAATTTCTATTTATCATTGGTAGTGGATGGTGAAAAAATAAAAACAAAACACATTTCTAATTTCTTGAATGAGAAAATTTGCTTATTTTATATTAGCTTCACATTTAAATGTGGAAATAAAGTTCTAGAAGATATTCAGGCTTTGTGAGTGAGCATCCAAGGACTGTATAATTAGAGTAGAAAACTGTGGTATTCTGTAAATTTTCAGAAATAATTTCTAATTTTATCAAACCCATTCTTCCCATTCCATGAATACAATCAAAATTATGAAGAGTAAAAAAATTAGTTTTGTTGGAAAACTGAGGTGTGATGAATTTCAGCAGTAAAAGACAAGTCAAGAAAACACCAAAACTACTAATAGAGACTGAATGGCATTTCTATGATAATTTAGTCTGATTTCAGTGTAGAAAGCTTCCTTAAATTAATTCTTGTTTAAATTAATCCATATATATTGTTAAGAAAACCAAATAATCTAATTTTGATTACAAAATAGCTAGTGACCATATATTTCTGCTAAATTGCTCTAGTGTTTAAGGAAGTCACACTCCACTGTTTAAAACCTCTTGCATTTACAGGGTATATATGTCTAATTTTATTTTTCAACGTCTTGGGTCTCCTAGTACATCATTTGATTTATAAGCATCTCTCTGTGAAGAAATTGAGGAAGTTTCTGAGATCCAAGACATTAAGAATTAATAAATATATATATTAATAGAGCTCTCAATTACATTAGAAAAATAATCTATTCAAAATAGAAGAGGAAAAGTTATGTCTTACACTTTGCAAGAACTGTTAAGTAAGTTGCAGCTTACTTAACACACTTTTACTAAACACTTACTAAACACACTGTTTTAGTGTGAACAGCTTTATTTGATGCTTCACTTAAAAGCATGATCATAGATTGATCTAAAGGTGTGAGAGAAATGAATGAGTAGCAGAATCCATGTGAAAAAAAAGGTTTTTTGTTTGCTTATTTGTTTTCCTTAGTAAACATATGACATGCCCACTTCAAGACATTTGTACTTTATCTGTATTTTGCAGGTGTACAAAGGTTGATTGTAATCCATAGTATTTGGGAGCTAACATACACCTGGCTACATATGTGTCCTAATATTGTCCTAAATTTCTATCTAGGACTGATAAAACTTAAGTGGTTTATTATATACTATCTACTGATATACACTTTTATATGTGTTCTCTGTCAAGTGACTTAAGTTATACTTACTGAGGCAGTCTCTCATTCCCATTAGCCAATTGCCATTGCAGGCTAACAGGCTAAAGGGGTTATCCAAGCTCTTCAAGAAATGAATGGTCACAGTACTGTTTTCAGCTATAGTTCTTGATCACTGATGCAGTTAGACATACTGCAAACAAGCAGTACTAAAATAAAATAAAATTAATTTAAACTAGAAGTATTACAAAGTTCAGGTCACCCAGTGAATAGATGGCAGATCCTCATAATTTCAGTTGCCATTGAGAGACTTGTATATGGATGTATTTCAAGGAAACAACACAGATAAATCCATATGTAGATTATGCATGTGAATACATAAACATCAGTCAACAAGCAAGTATAGCCTACAGTGTCATTATACTTTAACTGACATTGAGAAGGAACACTATTCTCACAATGGTTTCTCCAAAGTCAACAGTCAGTTGTGAATCAAAACAACATACAACAAAAACTCAGGGATCTAATAAATTACAGAAAACTTTTAAGGGGTTTGGCTCTGAAATGAAGGTTTCAGAATATTACATATTTGATTCATATTAAAATATGCTCCCTCATTCCAAGTACTCCAAATTAAAAATAAATAAAATAAAATAAATAATATATATATATAATCTCCTATGTCTATTTCCACTGGCATTGTTCAAAAGAATCTTAATTTAGAATAACTCAAAAGATAAGTATGATACTGCCTGGGTTAGCAAACACAGTTATCTTCTGTCAACATTCCTTTTCCCTTTTAAGTAGTTTCTGTCATCTGAATATGTGTTACATTACTCCCCTATGCAGTTTATACATTGCCATTGAATGCTGAGGAATGGCATTCAGTGGCAATTGGTCATTGGGTAAGTTCCCCAATGTGCAGCATATGCTACAGTCATGAAAGCTTGAGCCTAGTCACCTACTATGAACACAAGCTGTTCCCAGCTAATGTGATATAATTTGCTGTTGTATGTACAATAAATATTAAAATGACAACTGCAGTGTGAAATTAAGTGTCTGCCTTCTTCCTGAGAGATATTTGTACATTTGATAATGGAACAGACTTTAGGAAAGAATCCATCTGTAGTCATATTTTATTGAGAAAATAAAATATGGAGAATTTAATCTTAGAAATTAAATTAAAGTAAAGCTTAAGAAATATGGTTTGTTGGAGGTGCTATTCAACCTTTTCTATAAAAATTTAACCTCACATGTAAATCAATGGGAGTCTTGTCATTGCCTTTAAAAGAAGTAAAATCACACCCTAGTTTAACAAGCTCTTAGTTATTAGGCCATAAATAATTCAAAACTGCTTTTCTTTTCATGCATAAAATATTCAGTAATCTACAAAATACCATTTTCCTGTATACTGTAGCCTTTTGACATAAATGCTTGTATTTTAGAAGCAGCAACTGCAGCAGTTTAGATTAGATTACATACTTTCTTCTAGTGCTTCCAGTTTGCTCTCAACTATACAAGCTTTTATCAAAGTATATTTGTAGTGATCCTGACCAAGAGACCATTGGATGTCAATGAGTTAGTGATCCACATAACAGTTGACCTGAGTAGTCTCAAAGCTGTGCTGTTTTGTGCTATGAAGACCACAGGGTGGTCCTCATTCCTGTGTTGTCCTGCACTAATTCTTTGGTTGCAGAATTAAATCAGCCAGCTCATTATAATAGAGGATCCTGCAGGCAGATCCCACATGGTATCAATGGTTATGACACCTTGCCTTTATCGAAAGGTGCAGCAAGAAGTTCTTGTGAGAACATTCTTTCTGTTTAACAGTGGAAAATAATAAATAGAGTTGTTTTCTTGTGAGAAAACTATAATTGCTTGAATGACCAATAAAAGGGAGATATTTATACATGAACAGGATCTGGTGATAAAATCTACTTGGAATCTGTCCAACATTGCATGAGAGCATGGTTCCCAGCATTTGAAGGGACATAGAATTTACTCACTGTTTATATTCTTCTGTCTTATTAAAACAGCTATTCTATTAGATCATTTGCTGTTGGGCCTTTCTGATTAAGATCCAGAAAGAACACTGCACAGTCTCTCTCTTTCTCTCTCACACCCTTCTCTTTGCCTCAGTGCCTAACAATTTCTCAGGGCCATTCTCGACTCAATTTTCTATATGTTGTTCTTCTTCAAACATAAACACATTTACAAAATTATGTGAGGCTGATTAGCCCTTTTCCTCCAAGAAAGAAGTAAAGAATCCTATAGTTGCAGACTTTAAGTTCGGAGGTCATTTACTCTCAGAGATGGTATTTTGAACCTGGGACTCTTTTCCCTCTCTGGTAAAAAGAAAGCATGTTTCTACAATATCACTGGGTTGGTAGTAGAGATTATAATATAACCTGACTGACAAATGCATCCTTGATTTAAATAATAATAATAATAAACAATAATTTCAGGTGGAAGAAGTCTTGGCAATCTAGAAGGTAACACTCTTCCAATAGTCAACAGAGAGGTGACTGACAAACAACATGATATCATGTATTCCAGCTTTCAATATATATATATAATATTTATAAATATATTCACTGATTTTTTTTTTTTTGATTTTTTTTTTTTTCCTGAAAGGCTCACTTTTGACATAGGAGAGAGAGCTGAAGTGTCTGTCTTCTGATTCCACCTGGATATACCCAATGCTTACTCCAGAAATGTCTGCTTTTTAGCAATGGTAATGGCATTGCAAAATGTATAGTTGACAGGTTTAGGAAGGATGAAGAAATGACAGATACAGCTGTGTAAATCCAATGGCAGAGTCTGCTATATTAGTCTAGAACACCACTGAGAGGTTTTCTTGTTAAAAATAAATAAATAAAAATAATAATTAGTATTACTATTTAGAGAGCTTTAAAATTAATCATACTGATAGATGATTTCACTTGCCTGAGAAAAGGCTTTTTCAGTACTGTGAGAGGGAATAAGCAGTAACAGTGCTGAACACAATAGTTCAGCATACACTGCTCTGCATCACAGTGATGGAAGGACAGAAGCTTCTAAAAATCTCTGATTGATGGAATCAATCTGATATGAGGAAACAAAAGACTCGACTGTCATTTTTATCTGAAGATAACCTCTTTAAAAGAACTGATTCTCCCCATTCAGAAACAGTCTCTGCTAACAAATGTGACTGGTTATGTTCAAGTATTAAGGGAGTAACACTGAAGCACCATATTTCCTTACTGAGAGTGTCCTGAACAAGTAAAGTTTTAAATGAACTACACTTTACAGACTGGGCCAAAAACTCTTGAATATATAAAGATTCCAGATTAAGCTACAATCAAACGGTACACTTTCCACTCAGCAAAATGATAATAGGCTTTAAAGAGCAGATAGCTCTCATCTAACAATCCAGTCCACGGCCACTCTAATGCTAATGACACTGGGTCCTTAATGAGGCCAATGCCAGTGCAGGAATCATCTGGAGTGATGAAGGTCAGCTGCATCACTCTCAACATGCCTCCTACCAGCACATAAGCCTGAGGGGAAGACTAACGGCTCATTAGTGGCACAGATGTGCCTGCAGGAAAATGTTCCTCTGGTTATTTATGGTTGAATAAAGTCATTTACAGAACCTCAGTGGAGCCAAGGGGCCATAACTAGACTTGAGAATCTATTTTATTTTTTTAAGCCTCACAGGAATTTCTGCTTACTGTTGCATACACTGCATTCATGAAATGCTCCCCTCAGAGAAAAAATGGTTTTATCCAAAGCCATCATTTAACAGAGACTTCTGGAAGGGGATTTTCCACTAGAAAATCAGGGTGAAGTGTACAACTGGCATATGTTCAGTATTAATCTAGCCATCTAGCTGGACCAAAAAGAAAACAGTAATTATAAAGGAGAACAGAATAAAATAAACAAAGAAATAATGCCTTAAACAGTCAACAAAAGCATCTCTGGCAAACTTAAACTCCAATGGTAATTCTACTTGAGGCAACATAATCTGATATATAATAATGTATTTTTAGAACAATTTCCCGTCACAATAAGAGATTCTGTATTTTCACATTTGAGCAGATAGAAGCCAAAACAGTACATCAAAATTTCAATATTTCCTGTGTGGCAAAAATACACTTTAGTGATCATTTAGACCACTGACTGGAAGGGATTTGTCTTTGATGACTGAGAACAGAAGTTAATAAGAAAATATTATGTGAACCTTGAGATGGACAAAGCTGAGATACTTCAGAGGATGTGCTGCAGAAACAAAATATAAGAGAAGGAGTCAACATATTAATAAGATAGAGGTTTGGGAAGAAGCTGAAAGAAAAGTAAATGGTTAAATCTTAAGTACAGTCTTCCTGTTAGTAGTCCTTCCTGACTCTCAATTGCATTTTCTATTCTCTCTCTCTAAATACAATCCATTAGGGTTGTATTTAGAATAGTCCTAGTACAGAAAGAACAGTCCTAGTACATGATTTAACACTACTCTTTAAAGAATGTGTTTTTTAACCTGCTTCCTGTTTTATCTTTTCATTGTTTGAACAATGCACAGTGATCTTCTATTGGATCACTTCATATAGGTAGACCACTTCCTTCACACAGTTGCATTGACATTGATTTATTCCAATTATTTTCATATTATTTATCATACAGCAAAACAGAAGTTCAATTTTAATTTATTGTGCCTATAAAACATCTCTGGGAAACATTATGCTCAACATTAATCATTCCTGTGATCAAGTGAATCACCATTTTCTCCAGGCAACACATCATCTGTATTATCATTCTCTGAAAAGTTAAAAGAGGTCCTGACAGAGGTCCTGACACCTGTGAAATTTTGAAGCAAAGGGTTTTTATCATATTTTTCAAACTAAAACTGTAGAATTCCTCTACTGGGTTCTTTTACTTGTAAATCCTCTGTGCCTAATAGAATAATGTAAATCCATAAATAAGATCATTTTGATTTTTCACTATATAGTCACACTGCTTAGTCAGAAAGTATTATATGGATGTACGGCCACAGCACTGAATAAAGAAAAAACAAACAAACAAACAAACAAAACCAGCAATTTTTATAAACAGGATAAGTGATACCTGTGTGTGTATAGACACAGAACTAAGTATCAATAATTATTTAACAAGTAGCATAAATGCCCATGACAAACCCTTTCATAATCTCAAACAATCTTGCCGGTTATAGTGACTATAACTGGCTGATCCAGTGAGATGACAAGCCGCGATCTATCGTATTTGAAAAGTCCAGGCAGTCAGGTGAAGTCCCCAGTGACAGGAAAAAGGGAAACATCACTCCCATTTTTAAAAAGGATAGAAAGAAAGACCCAGAGAACTACAAACCAGTGATCCTCACCTCTGTGCCTGAGAAGATCATGGAAGAAATCCTCCTGGAAGCAATGTCAGGGTACAGGCAGGACAAGGAGGTGATCTAAGATAAACAAAACAGCTTCACTAGGGGCAAATTGTGCCTGAGCAGTCTTGTGTCCTGCTAAGATGGAGCAACTGCATCATTGACATGGGAATACCAACCGATGTCATGTCCCTGTCCAGGGAGATGACATCTCCCCATAAGGCCTTTAAAAGGTCTCACATGATATCCTGATCTCCAAGATTTGAAGGGTAGACCATTCAATAGATAAGGAATTGGCTGGATGGTTCAAGCCAGAAAGTTGGGGTTAAAAGTTCTATGTCCAGGTGGAGGCCAGTGATAAGCAGTGTCCCTCAGGGGTCTGTCTTTGGACCAGTAATGTTTAATATCTTTATCAATGACATAGACAATGGGATTGAGAGTGTCCTTGGCAAGTTTGCAGCTGACACTAAGCTGAGTGATGCATTTGATACAAAAATAAGAAGGGATGCTATCCAAAGGGACCTGGATGAGTTTGAGAAGTGGGCCCACGTGAACCTAATGAGGTTCAACAAGTCTAAGTGCAAAGTGCTGCCCCTGGGTTGGGGCAATCCCAAACATGAGTACAGGCTGGGAGATTAAGTAATCGAGAGGAGCCCCGTGGAGAAGGACTTGGGAGTTCTGGTGAATGAAAAGCTTGACATAAGCCAGCAGTGCATGCTTGCAGCCCAGAAGGCCAGCTACATCCTGGGCTGCAACAAAATAGGAGTTGGCCAAAATAGGAATAGGCCAGCAGGCTGAGATTGTCCCCCTCTACTCTGCCCTCATGAGGCCCCACTTGGAGTTCTGTGTCACAGTCTGGGGCTCCCAGCACAAGAAGGATTTATAACTGTTAGAACAGGTCCAGAGGAAGGCTACAAAGCAGATCAGAGGGCTGGAGCACCTCTCTATGAAGAAAGACTGAGAGACCTGGGGGTGTTCAGCCTGAAGAAGAAAATCCAGGGAGACCTCATTGCAGCTTTTCAATATTTAAAGGGGACTTATAAAAAAAAAAAAAAAAAAAAAAAAAAAGACAACTTTTTACTCAGACAGATAATGATAGAATAAGAGGGAATGGTTTTAAACTAAAAGAGGGGAGATTTTTATTGCATATTAGGAGGAAATTCTTCACTCAGAGGGTGGTGAGGCACTGGAACAGGTGGCCCAGAGAAGTTGTGGATCCTTATCTTTGGAAGTGTTCAGGACCACGTTAGATGAGGCCTTGGGCAACCTGATCTAGTGGGTGTCATCCCAGCCTGTGCCATGTGGGATGGAACTACATGATCTTTAAGGTCCCTTCCAACCCAAGCCATTCTATGATTCTGCAAAATATTGTTTATGTTATCCCATTTGCTAAAATCAGCAGTGACGTGTATATATATATATATATACATATATATATTCATTTATATTTTGAAACTTATGCATGCAGTTCTGAAGTCTACAATTAAGCTTTTTATTTAAACATTAAAAAATAAGATATGATTTTTTTTTATCTTAAAGATGACCAAGAAAAACTTTAAAAAACTTTTAAAAAATCAGTGTGTTCCATCAATGTAACAGAAAAGCAAAAACAAAAACAACTAACTTCCATGTGATTAGAAAATTACTCTTAATGACAATACTTTTCAGTAGAATACATATTAATGTTAGAAAAATAACTGTTCTGCTCATTTTATGTCAGATGAAAAATTAGCTTTGCTTTACTTCATTTGCCTTGTGGTAACCTCTGCGGTAAGTCACTGAATTTACAGAGCCACAGGAAAGACAGAGGAAAGTTGTACATGTTATAGAAAATAAAAGATTTTGTAATCATGGTTTTTGCAGTTTTTCTGACATCATGTACTCTATTACTTCAATAAAACAAAACTTCCATGGTCTATTTTTAAATAAAGATTTGAAATTCATAATGCAACACATAAAATATCCATTAGTATATTCCCTTAGATTTTCAGGGAGCTTGCACAATATTTAAACTGTATAACACATGACATTTCAACATATTACAGGCATGGTAGACTCCTTACATGCATATAATGCAAATGTCATTCCTTACGGTAAAACAAATATTTACACAGAATGATGAAGAACAAAAATACAAAATGTGTCTGTAGGCGTACACCTATGCTTATTTTGGTTCTACCCTAACATACATTTACAAATGATGTAGTTTGACTGCTAATGAGCAGCTGTGAGTTGCACAAACCATCTCTGGACTGCCTGAACTGGACATAAAATTTCATGTACACTGCTTGTTTTCAAATAGGAAAGTGTGTTTTTTTACCCTAAAGATATGGCTTTCTATGAGCAGAATGAGAACATACTGTAGTAATGGAGTGACCTTCACTGAAATCAATAAACATTAAGATTTGAAATAGCTTCCTGGACTTGGGACACTGTATATTACAGTGTACCAAGGCCTGAGCAATTTGCTGAATAAGGACTTCAACTCGTGTAAAGCTGACTTAGAAAATATTTTACCAAATATGGGGCATAATCAATAATTAAGTGAAAATTAAGAAAGTTTCTAATCTTTCAAATGTATTCTTTGCATAAAGTTAATTAATAAAATATTCTTCACACACATTTTATATGGCACACAGTTTCTGATTTTTATGTCCTTGCTTGCAGTCGTTTCACCCATTAGATAGGCAATGATGCAGTTTTAAGTTTTCTTTCCATGCTTTGGTTCGTGTCTTGTAACGCGGTCAATGAAAAATGACAAGTATTCAAAAGATTAATAATAAATAAATTAAGAGTTAAATATTAGTTCCTGAGGAGTGTTACTTGTGTTTTTCTGTGATATAAACTGAAACCTGGTGTACTGATTACCTTGTAAGAAATATGTTTGTAGAATACTGAATTTGGTTTATGTGACAATGTTTTCATAGCAGGAGGACTGCAGGGTTAGTCTCTGTAAAAAAAAAAAAAAAAAAAAAAAACAAAAATATTTAGTTTAGAATCTGTCCCATGTCAGATAAGAGAGTATTTTATGGGACCTGCCACTGGCCAAAGCTGAGCAAATGAGCGATGATGGTTGCTCCTCTGTGAGAGCATATTTAAGAATGGGGGTGGGGGTGGGGGTGGGGGGGTGCAGGAGAACTGTTCTGCAACAACATCTGAGAGAGAGGAGTGAGAAAATGTTGAGAAACAACCCTGCAGACACCAACGTCAATAAAGAAGGAGGGGAAGGATATGCTTCCAACACATGTGCTGCAGCCCATGGAGAACCCCTGCAAGAGTAGGCTCCTGGAGAGAACTACAGCCCATCGAGCTGAACCCACACAGGAGCAGAAGGTCTGGCAGGAGCTGCCACCCATGGAGGACCCATACTGTAGCAGTCCATTCCTGAAGGATGGACCCCACGTTACAGACTCATATTGGAACAGTTCCTGAAGAACTGTGGTCTGTGGGAAGCTCATGCAGAATCAGTTTGGGAAGGACTGCATCCTGTGGATGCACTGGAGCAGGGGAAGAATATGATGAAGTGTCAGATGATGAAGTGCTATAGACTGACCATTTCACTGCACTGCTTGGGAGAAGGAGTTAGAAAAGGGTGAGTGGGAAGAAGCTGTTTTTCTTTTGCTTTTAGTTCTCACTTTTCTAGTCTATTATTAGTTGGTAATAAATTAAATTAGTCTTCCCCAAACTCAAACTATTTTGCCATGACAGTAATTGGTGATCAATCTCCTTGTCTTTACCTCAACCCACAAGATTTTTCATCATATTTTCTCCCCCTGTTCTGTTGATGAGGGGAAGCAAGAGAATGACATGGTGGTGCTTAGCTGTCCATTCATTTTAAACCACAGTAGTCTTTTCTAACACCCAACATGGGGCTCTTGAGGAATTTGAGATAAGGACAGTAACTGAAAGAGGTAACAGGCAAAATATGAACTGGATGTTGCCAGCATGTATTAATTGAGGTGAATTTTTGTTGTTGTTAAGTGGTGAAGGGACAAGGGGTAGAGTATCTGTAAATTGTCCCTTCTCAGTTTTGTGATCATGTTAAGTTGACATTGATGTGATTCTTTTTATTGATGTTCCTGGCATTTTTGAAGATTGTGTGATGAGTGTACATTTTAATGACCATTCTTAATGTTTTTCACAGAGATGTAAAATGAAAATACTGCACTGGATATATAGACTAAGAAGTATATGTGTTGAAAGGTGAAAAAATTAGCAACTCTCACCATAGATGTGCTGGATCCTCCATTATACCAAATCACATTGAGACTTGTCTTTTTGTATAGGGAGGGAGGATAATTAGCTACTTGGGTCAAAGATACAATGTTAAATTCCATAACTACTTATGTACATCACCTTTAAATATGGTAACATTTTCATTGACCTATTATTGCTGTCATTTGTAACTGTGAAGATCAATTTAATTTTATGGCATTCAAAGCACCTTTTATGCCTTTTTGCTGCCACAGCACATCTCAGCAAGATTCTTTCATTGAGCACTCGTAGGTCCCCAGTGGGCTCTTAAGACTCTCCAAGTATGTAATAAAAGTCAGTCTGACCAACTTCAAGGTACTGTTTTTCCTGCATTCCAGAAAAAAAAAAAAAAAAAAAAAAAAAAAAAAGAGAGAGAGAGGGAAAGAGAGGTGTGGGGAGAAAGTGGGGAGAAAGAATCCATGTGAATATCTAAGAAGTGATAAAAATAATAATAATAATAATAAAAACTAATAAGTTTGCCATAAGCATTCAGTGCAAAACTGAATTCAGAAATAGGCAGAAGTAAGGAGAAATCTAGGTCTTCAGAGAAGAATTTTTGACATTAGTTTACACAATAAATATGTTTACATCATTTAAAATATCTCTTTCTACTCTGTTCTTGCCTTCAGCTCACCTGACATACTTGGTGAACAGACTTACACACATAAACCATCTACCCAAAATCTTCTCAAAGTCAAACAGAATATGTTGTTACAGCACTTCTTCAACATATACTTTTTAGTTGTTATTTATTTGTTGTTATTTATTATATATATAAATATATATATTTTTACTGCCTGCAGTATTTGCCTGCAGGTTGTTACCAGTATACAACAGCAAACAATGTCTTTTCTAAAACAATTTTTAAATTCAAATGTTGTTCAATACAAATGGTATAGTACTATCATCCACCTTGTTTTCAGCTTAAAAAGTGAGACTTAAAGGGTAAGCTGGAAGAGAGATGATGGACACTTGAGCTCTTTAAAGAAATCCACTTAGAAGCCTCACTGTTTCTGCTTTGAAATTGTTTAGAGGGGGGACTAACAGTAATAAATTATTCAGTACAATGTGAAAATTAAATGCCATTTAAAAATATTTCAAACATTAACTTTCAAAGTTCATTTTAAAAAGGAAAAGTCAGGAAATCAAAGGTAGCAAAGCATTTCATTATGTGAATAGTTAATTGCTTAAAATGATTAGCTTCAAAGGAAAGCAGTATGTGTAAATAAGACAATAAGCTGGTTTATGTGATTTGATTTTAAACCTCAAGATCTGTATTTTCTTGTGCCATACTCATGGAAATTTTGCAAAACCAAAACATTTTTTGCTATTTACCTCAGTCTGTGAGGCTGCTATTTAACTATGTTTTTTTTTTATTATTTTTTTTATTTATTTTTTTTTTCCTGTGGGAAACATATAAATTATCTGTACACTGTAAGGTAACATGAAGATTAAGTGAAATATTTGTTGTGTCAATATATATAAAACTATGTATGTATTTTAAGTTGTTTTACTTTTTTCACCGCTGTCCCAAGTTCAGAGACTAAAACAAATTCATGGGCTTGGGTGGTTATGGAAGAACTTTTACAGAAATAATTGGTCTCTGCTTCAGCAGGTTAAACACCATTCTACTCCAACCCAGATGAGGTTTGCATGACTGAGGCATTTTCCCTTCCTCCCTAAAAGACAGCTCATTGACTGCAATGTCTTAAAGTACGTACAGTAGTATTTCTTATCTAATTACGGCATAGGTTTTGAGAAAAACCTGAAATAAATTATGTACTACTTCTACCTTAAAAGCCAAAAGTCCATCTCTTTTTTGGGGGTCTGAGAACAGTCTTACTTTACAACAGTTGTTCTGGCTAAATGTTGTTACACAAATAGATGTCCAAGAACACTGAAACTGATCTCCAACTACTATGCATGAATGGAAAGGATGAGCAAATAAATGTTCCACTTCTGACTTGGTCATTGTTTACACCCAGAATGGAGAAATTTGATTTCTTGTGCTAGGAGGAATCAGGAATGAAAGTCCTTAAAGCTGAATTACACCCAAAATATGGACTTATCAATTTTGAACATTGCGTGTGAATTAGAAAATTATATCTTGTCATTTTCAAATTATTGCAGCTTTTCATGAATTATTGTGTATTGGATTTACATGTCAATGTTTTGGTAGCAGAGGGATTTAGGGATGGCCTCCTTGAAAAGAATCCAGAAGTTGCCCCATGATAGATAAGGGCCAGTTTCAGCTGGATCCAGAGGGAAGCACTGCTAGCCAGAGCCGAGCCAATAAGCGAGGTTGTTTGTACCTCTGTGAGAGCAGATTTAAGAAAGGGAAAAGAACAACAACAAACAACAAAACAACAACAACAAAACACCGCTGCCCCATAACAACTGGGACAGTGAGGAGTGAGAAACATCCATGCAGACCCTAAGGAGGGCAGAAGGAAGACAAGAGGGCAGAAGGGCAGGCTCTGGAAAAGAAGTTTCCCTGTAGCCTGTGGAGAGGCCCCTGGTGGAGCACGCTGTCCCCCTGCAGCCCATGGGTCCCATATGGAGCAGATTTCCATGCTGCAGCCCGTGGAGGAGCCCCCAGTGGAGCAGGTGGATGTGGCCTGGAGGAGGCTGCAGCCCATGGAAAGCACCTGCAGGAGCAGGCCCTGGGCCGGAGCTGCAGTCCGTGGAGAGGAGCCCATGAAGGAGCAGGGGGCCTGGGGGGAGCTGCCACCCGTGGGGGACCTGTGCTGTAGCAGTTTGCTCCTGATGGATGGACCCCGTGGTACGGAGCCGTGTGGGAACAGTTCTTGAATAGCTTCTGCCTGTGGGCAGCCCCCACAGGCTCAGTTCGGGAAGGACGGCATCCCATGGGAGGGACCCCACATGGAGCAGGGGCAGAGAGTGGTGGAGACGAAGCATCAGGGACTGACCACAGCTCCCATTCCCCATTCCACTGCACAGCTTGGGGGAGGAGTTGGAAGAAGGTGGATTGGGGGAAGGTGTTTTTTGTTTGTTTGTTTCTCACTGCTCTAGAATGTTAGTAATAGGTAATAAATTTTATTAATTCCCCTATTCTGAGTCTGTTTGGCCCATGACGATAATTGTTGAGTGTTACCCGTAGTATGGTCCCATATTTGGAGCAGTTCTTGAAGAGCTGCTGCCTGTGGGAAGCCCCCACAGGATCAGTTTGGGAAGGATGACATACCATGTGAGCAACTCAATGTTGGAGCAGTGGCAGAAAGTGACTGTGAAGGAGCAGCGGTGGTGAAGTGCTATAGACTGACTGCAGGCCCCGTTTCATTCCCCTGTTCCTCTGTTCCCACTTGGGGGGAGGAATTAGAAGAGGGTGGGTGGGGGAAGGTGGTTTTAGTTTGTTTCCATCATTCCTCACTGCTCTAGCTTGTTAGTAATAGGTAATAAATTTTATTAATCTCCCTATGCTGAGTCTGTTTTTCCCATGTTTGTAATTGTTGAGCAATCTCCCCATCCTTATCTCAACACCTGAGTGCTTGTTGTTCTATTTTCTCCCCATTTTCCTTTGAGAATGGGAAGTGGGAGAGTGGTTGTGGTGGAGCTCAGCTTCCCAGCTGGGTAAAAGCACTACACATTGCCAAATCTAAGAAATACAAAGATTTTTCTCATGTATGTGCTTCTTGGAGAATGTTATTATTTAGATTTTTGGTGTATACGTTGGAAAAAACAACAGTTCCCTGTTATGGCTAAGGACAAGTTCACATCTCACCACGCATGCAGCGGTTCCTAATTTCCTCTGACACAGGTAACATATTTTCAGTCCCTCTTCTCTTCTACCTCAAGCTATTGTGTAAATGAAAAAGAAAATATTTTGGATATTATGTAAAATCCAGAGTGTTCCTGTTCACTGTTACCAGAAATTGTGAATATCTAAATATTTATATTGCATAAGAACAAATTTGTTAACTGTCAGTGCTAAAAAGTGTTCTCTTATTAGAGGAATTGCAATATGAATTCTTGTTAAGTCATGATAAAATGAAGATGTCTATCTCAAGAAATGATATAATATGCTTTAAAGATAATTATAAATTGTGCTGAGTGGATTTTGTTGAATAAAAATTAGTATCAAGAAGTTGCTAGTATATTGTATATGCGCACACACACACGTATATATAATATATATGGACACATTCTAAACACTACTCAAAACAGAAATTCATGAGCTGATGTTAATTATATCACAAAATGAAAGCACTCAGCCAGTAAATATGTTAACAGTTCATTTTGAAACTTGACAAGTTTAAAAGATTATTTTCTCCACCTTAAAAAATACAGTACAAAGGGAGTTATTCAAACTCTGTCAATTGAATAATTAAAACTTATTTTCTCAGTTTTGTAGTATTCTTCACAATTTCTAATCTTCACAAAAAGAAAGAAAGGTTACAAGAAAAAAGCCAGAAACCAACACTGGAAAGTAACCTTCCAGTTCAGTTAAACCCATGCAACCTGAAATTCATTTGGAACAGTTTGGCCCAGAATCTTTCACAGGTTCTTTCTTCTTATGTTTGTGTATACCACTCTTTTACCTTTAAAAATAATTCACTGGGGTCTATAAATCTGTACTATTTTTGGAAGAAAAAAGAGATTATTATTGTCTTCTATCTACTTTTCAAGATTTTTAATCCTAGCAGATTATTATGCGGGTAACACTCTTCATTTTCAAATAACATAATGTGTAAGAAAGGTTTGAGATAAGTCCATTGCTTATGGAACAATATAATCTGATAATACTTTCTTCTACTTCAGGTTACCTGAAACATCTGTTAACGTATAGACCATACCCCTTAGACTGTAAAATGGGCCACGTATAAACACTAACAGCATCATCATGCTTCTGTTATCATCTTTTCCTCAATTTAAAGTGAACACTTATAGACAGCCTTTTGTACATGACCTTTCCAAAAAATGTAAAATAATGGGAGTACACATCCCACCCATCACCAAAGCATATGGACTGCTAACAGAAACAGTTGCATTTAAGTAAAAATATTAGCAGGGAGTACATAGAATATGGTCTCCCTTATGGAAAATATTTCTACAAAACAAGCAGACTGTAAGTTGAGTATGTTGCAGTGATTCTAACACTAACAACACATTTCAAAGCAGAAGGCATTCATCAAGATACTCATTTTCACTTTTTTCACACATACATTACAGTTACTTCAAGCAGATCTAGAAATCTGAAAGACTATAGGTTTTGATTGAAGCAAGTGTTATTTCCTTACTATGCTAATTCAGCAAAATGTTAAAACTGAGTTGAATAATCATGCAAATGATTTAAGCTTTAAAATACTAGCTGTAAAAGGATTAAACATTTTATATCTATTCAAACCCAATAGTTTCAAAATTTTAATCTTTCTGAAATTTGCTGAACTTTACAGTGCACTGCAGAATAAGAATTCTAACATTAAGAATTATTAAGCAACAACAGCAACAACAAAACTAGTACATGGTATTGTTATAACTACTTGGAATAAAATTGCCTTTTCTTTTTTTCTCATTATTATAATTTACAAACCACATGTATTTCCTAATAGAGCCATAAGTATGTTTACGTTCTAGTATGAAACACATGCACAGGATGCTTCAACAATAAATAGCAAGCAAAAGATATATTAGTAATGTCTGCATCAGAATTGCAGCTCAAGGTGACCTAAAAGCTTCTCTACCTTTGTACTTCCAGTTTCACGTTCTATTTTCAATCACACAGTAACCAAAATGCCTAAATGTCAAGGTGCAACTGGCCATCATTCTGATATACATCAATCAGCTCCTTTTCCAAGAGAATAAACGTGGAAGAATCTGTATAAACACATTATATTATGTTTTTTTCTGATCAAAATAGTAACAAAGGTTTACTTTTAGTTCTTAGAAGTTTAACTAAAATCTCTAAAATATGTAGATAACTTGTAATCTGCAATGGGACTTAGTACTTGAGCAAACCTAAGGAACAGAAAGAAAAGATATTTCCAATAAACTGGATATCTGTGGATTGCATTTCCTACTAAGGGTATTATACAAAACAACCCCCTTGCCCCCGCCCGCCCCCCCCCCCCCAAAAAAAAAAAAAAAAAAAAGCAATAGAACATCATAGTTCTCCAAAATGTATGGAGAATTCTATTATTTCTAACTACTGACTTTTTTTCTATTTCTAAATTTTTTTCAGTTCATGATTTATTTTAAGGATTAGAAGTTTTTAAAAGTTCAAATGAGTCCCAGTTGTCATGTTAAACCAATGTAATTACATTGTTATTTGCAATATATTATCAAACTGACGCCTTTGTGGTACCATTGGAGAGTGAAAGATAATGGATTACAATGAAAGACCTTGAAAAGGCAGGTTTCAGAGTTTAATGATACCAATATATGCATAAATCCTAAGACTGTAGCATTCTGCTTCCTCTTGTTCATCCATTTTCTCCTGTATTTAAGCTTAAAATGTGGATAACAATCAGTTCATTAGCAATTACTTCCAACAACTCTATATTTAGTAGTGGCTTTGCTTCACAGAGTCTTATATTGCTGTCAGTAGCTTTGCAAAGTCTCCAACAATTATAAACATGTAAAAGAAGAGACATTCCCTACAGATGACACTCTGGCCATTGACCATTCATACTAAATAAAATGGAATCTAATCTCATGGAATCATTTTTCCTCAGGGTTAAGACATTCTTTCTCCTTGGAATTTATGTAAAATCAGTACACAAAAAAGAAGATGAAATACATTTTATTGTCTGTGGCATTTATCCAAAATCACAGCAGAGCAGTGGCCATGTATATTCTCTAAATATCTTGTTAAATAATGTATTTCCATTTACTTGATTGTACTTGTATTTAATAAAAAGTAAAACAGCTACAAAAGGGAAGGAAAGGTATCTACTGTAAAATAGTCCAGAGTACTGTAGCAGGTTACTGCTGCAATTAGAGCTGGAACATATACCAGATTTTCCCACCTATCAAGTGCATATTCTAATAGTCCTGAAATTAGTTTCTCAACTTTTTCAATCATCATAAAAAGAAAAAAATGAAAAGTTGATTCTTGTTTTCAAAAAGGTCTTCATTTTTCTGTGTGCTGGAAAAAAAAAAAAAAAAAAAAAAAAAAAAGTACTTATGGGCAAACTGGCAAGATTCCACAATACACTGGCTGATATCTGATATAAGCCAGTAGACCTTCATTCAATTTAAGAAAATTGTGCTCGCACAATGCAGTTAAGGACATGCGACTAAGACTGCATCCAAACTTCCTTTCCTTCTAGCAATTCCCTGCAGTTTGAAGTTGTTATGGACTTTGCATGCCCAATATCTAATGGCAGGAAAGAGCCTGAAAAACTAAATGTTTCTGAAATATAAACTGTAGTGGATGTAGGTGGCAAGATTTTGGTAACAGAATGGTCTGCAGGTGTCACGTCTGTCCTGGCTTAGACACAGCTAATTCCAGCCTTCTTTGTCATGGAACCACAGCAAGAGAAAACAGCCAGTCAGCCATGTGTGTGGTTCCTCTCAGAAAACATATTAAGAAAGGGCAAAAATGACATAGAAAACCCAAGACAAGAAGGGAGAAAAATGTGAGGATCAACCCTGCAAAAGCCAAGAGGAGAAAGAGGCGATGGAAGTGTTCCAAGCAATACCTATCATATTCCCTGAGGCTCATGGAGAGGAGCATGGTGAAACAGGTTATTTCCCTGCAGCCCATGGAGAGGAGCAGACCAAAGTGGATATTCACCTTGCAGCATGGAAAGGACCTCACACCAAAGCAGTTGGTTATTTCCCAAAGGAACTGTGGCCCACAGAGAACCTACACTGGAGCAGATTTTTCCTGATGGACTCCAGCCCATGGAAGGCTGCACATCAGAACAGGAAAAAACTGTGAGGAGAAAAAAGTGGCAGAACAGTTATGGACTAACCGTAAACCCCTGTTCTCCATCCTCTGCTCAATTACACTTTTCTGGGTGGGTGTCAAGGGGATGGACATCACCAAATTTAGATTTGCTTTGAACAATGACTGAAGGTTTGTGCTCAAACTGTCTCATCTCGAGTACTGTGTTCAGTTTTAGGCCCCTCACTACAAGAAGGAGATCGAGGTGCTTGAGCGAATCCAGAGAAGGGCAACAAAGCTGGTAAAGCATCTGGAGAACAAGTCTTATGAGGAGCGGCTGAGGGAGCTGGGGTTGTTTAGCCTGGAGAAGAGGAGGCTCAGGGGCAACCTTATTGCTCTCTACAGCTACCTGAAAGGAGGCTGTAGTGAGGTGGGGATTAGTCTATTATCCCACATGCCTTGTGATAGCATGAGGGGGAATGAGCTAAAAGTTGTATCAGGGCAGGCTTAGGTTGGATATTAGGAAGAACTTCTTTACCAAAAGGGTTGTTAGGCACTGGAATGGGCTGCCCAGGGAAGTCTGCCCAGGGAAGTTGGACTCGGTGATCTTGGAGGTTTCTTCCAACCTAGATGATTCTGTGATCTCTCTTTAGTTCAAATGTCCAACTCAAATAATTGTTGCTTGGTTCAGTAAAGCATCAACAAGTCCAAACAAATATTCCTAAATGTCAAAACAGGAAAATATTAAAATTAGATCTGTAATTTGTTAAATAATTTTAAAAGATATGTTAGCAAGTTACCAGTTATACCAAAACCTAAGCTTTGGTAGTTTCCCTGCCTCCTCTGGGGTCACTCTCAGAATCTACTGTTTAATTTTGTTTTCCTTTTCCGTACCAGTTCTCAAAATGTTGTCAATGAATACAAACTACATGCTGAAATATAATTTATCTTTAATCAATTTTAGCTAATACATAAATATAACACTGAAAATTGGTCCCACTGTCTACTTTCTTTTCTTCTAATTTCTATCAACATTGACTCCACTCTACTCCTGAGGCAGATTTCTATTTAATTACTTTAAAATATTTTGGGAAGTACAAAGTGAAATTTACCCCTCTTGTAACTTCTTCAGTTCCTTCTTGCATAGAAAAATCTCTTGCAGATTAATCCATAGATAAACAAGGCAAAGGCTTCCATTATCCCAAAATTCATGTTCAAAATAAAGATTGCCCAACACCAGGAAGGGAAATTCCTGTTGTCTACCACACCTCAGGAAATACTCACCTCAGATTGCATGTTTTAATGAGGAAAAAAAATATTGACTCCCCAGAAGTATAGTTCACTGAAATTGTTAAATATCTATGCGTATTTGAATCAAGCATTTGCTGGAGCCCTTGGACTTCGTCCTTTAACCTGGTGAGCATCAGCAATTACTGTTAACGCAACAGTGGAAAGAGTCAGGCCATTAAGTACTGAAATACTGAAATTCAGGGAGAGTCTCAATTGACTTCTGCATGAAACCAGTAAAAAGAACAGTGCAAAAATTGAAACAAAAGCAAAAATAGTGCCTTCACTGTATAAACAAACAATAATCAATTATATTTAGGCACATATATAGTGGCAATCTGAACTTCCAAACTGCTGACCACTTTGAGATGCAGCATTAACTGCTCATTTTGCTGGAGAGAGCAGAAGTCAAGCTGTTATTCAGGAAGATAATTAAAGGTTAGAACACCTAAATTAAGAATCTGAAATCTTTTGAAAACTTGAAAGCCTTGTATAAAGAAAATTTCTAGAAGTTGAAAAAATGATCTGGTTTATTCACCTTTCAGATTAAAATATTAAAGATTGTATTTTTTTCTGTCTACTATTTGTTATAGCACGTCACCATGGTCAAGGCTACTTTCTACTACAAGTTTCATGATATGTTTGAGTTAAATTATTGTATCTTCTGGTATTATTAATGTCACAAATACATAAGACAAGTTTTAAATTCATAAAAATAAAAAATAAAAAATAAAATCCATATTTGCTTGCTATTAAATATCATAACTTTACCTTACAGGTCTATAAATGAGGCCTATAATTTTGTTGTTAAATACAAATCCATTTAGAATCATAGAACTATAGAATATCCCAAGTTGGAAGGGATCCATAAGTATTATAGAGTCCAACTCCTGGCACCACATAGGTCTACCCAAAATTTCAGACCATATGACTAAGTGCACAGTCCAAACACTTCTTAAAGTCCGACAGGCTTGATGCCATGACTACGCCACTGGGGAGCCTGTTCCAGTGCGCCACAAACCTCTCAGTGAAGATCCTCTTCCTGCCTGATATCCAATCTGAACCTCCCCTGTCGCAGCTTGACTCCATTCCCACAGGTCCTATTGCTTGTCACTAAAGAGAGTAGATTAGTGCCTGCCCTTCCATTCCCCATTGTGAGGAAGCAGTAGACTGCGATGAGGTGTCCCCTCAGCCTCCTCTTTTCCAGGCTGAACAGGCCAAGTGACCTCAGACGCTCCTCATGCGTCTTCCCCTCTAGGCCCTTCACCACATTCATAGCCCTCCTCTGGACACTCTCCAACAGTTTCACTTCCTTTTTGTACTGTGGTGCCCAGAACTGCACACAGTACTCAAAGTGAGGCTGCACCAGCGCAGAGTGGGGCAATCACTTCCCTCAACCAATTAGCAATGCCGTGCTTGATGCACCCCAGGATACGGTTGGCCTTCCTGGCTACCAGGGCACACTGCTGACTCATATTCAGCTTGCTGTCAACCACAACCACTAGATCCCTCTCTGCAGGGCTGCTCTCCAATGTCTCGTTGCCCAGTCTGTAAGTATAGCCAGGGTTGCCCCATCCCAGGTGCAGGACTCGGCACTTGTTCTTGTTAAACTTCATGTGGTTGGTGATTGCCCATCTCTCTAGTCTGTCCAGATCTCTCTTCAAGGCCTTTCCACCCTCATCCGAGTCCACAGCTCCTCCAAGTTCAGTGTCATCAGCAAATTTGCTCAAAACACCTTCTATTCCTACATCCAAATCGTTTATAAAAGGATTGGCCCTAAAATGGAGCCCTGGGGGACCCCACTAATGATTGGCTGCCAGCCTGATGTGGCCCCATTTACCACAGCACTTTGAACTCTGCCCATCAACCAATTGCTCACCCATCAGATGATGTTTTTGTTTGGCTGTATGCTGGACATTTTGTCCAGTAGTATCCTATGGGAAACTGTATCAAAAGCTTTCCTGAAATCCCAAAAGATCACATCAGCTGGTTTCCCTTGACCGACTAGATGGGCAATCTTAACATAAAAGGAAATAAAGTTAGTCAAACAGGACCTACCCATCGTGAATCCACATTGGCTGGGATCAGTGACTGCATTGTCCCCCAGGTGCACTTCAATAACTTCAAGGATAATCTTCTCCCTAATTTTACCAGGCACTGATGTGAGACTGACGGGCCTGTAGTTGCCAGGGTCTTTTTTCTTGCCCTTCTTGAAAATTGGTACAACATTTGCCAGCTTCCAGTCAACTGGGACCTCTCCAGATTCCCAATACCATTGAAATATAATTGAGAGAGGTCCCACAATGACATCAGCCAACTCTCTAAGCACCCTGGGATGAATCCCATCTATGGACTTGTATGGATCCAGGTGGAGCAGCAAATCCCGCACATGTTCAGGGTTGGTTGTGAATTTAGGAGCTGTTTTGTACATAAATTTTCAAGATTAATTATTGGTTTAGCTTCAGAATTAACATTCTTTGTAAATTTTCTCTCAGATCATGTCAAATATTTATTAAGATGTAATAATAAAGACTAAAAAAAAGTCTAGGAGTAGCATCTCTAAACAAATTCTTATCTCATGCAAGTGAAATATAATAGCTCTCAATCCTTCATCATTACGTACAGGAAAACTGGAGAAGGACAATAACAATACAACATATCTCCTATCAAAATCACAGAAAATCAATTAAATAACTGAATACCTCAGGACAGAGAACTTTGACCAATAGGTAATATGTACAGAAACTGTGTTTTTCCTTTTATACTTCAATAAACTCAGACTATAAGCACTATACATCTTTTGTAGCCACAGAAGCTCAATCTTTTGTGATAATATTTTTCCAAAGTTAGAATTATTATTTATTGTTTTCCAGTGTTTCACTTAAGAGAGACTGAAAATAAGGATCCATTCAGCATGTAGAACATGTTTGTCAGAGAACTTGCCTTTCAGCCCTCTATGCTCATAGGGTTGGCTTAAAATGGTAGGTTCAAAATACCAGAAAAACTATTATTGTTGATGGGCAGCATCTATTCCCTATGGCAAAGCAAAGATCACATAAATACTGTGATACCATAAACACTGTGATTCCATAAAAAAATAAATTAAATAAATAAATAAATAAATAAATAAATAAATAAATAAATATGACCTTTTCATCAGCTTGTGTTATGCTGGGATTTCCACACATATGCTTAACTGAAGATTTTATTTTTATGATAATAACTTAGAACTTAAAAATAAGCTTTAATTAACAATCCAAATAGCCCTTTTCTGACCTGTATAAGTTTCTGGAAGATTGCCTTCTAATTCATATCCCTAGAATATTCCTTCCTCTCATGGCTTAACTAAAGAGACTTATCTGGCAGCTCAAAACTATTCTCTGAGCCAGACTGCTTCACCACTTTGTCTAACCCATATCTGTTAATTCCCACCACTGAACTGCAATTCAGTCCAATCCAGTTCCAGATAATATATTCAAAGACAGAAGACCTGCATAAACCAGCATCCAGGTTATCCCCTTTCTCCCTTTTAGACTACCAAATACATCTACCAATGAAACTCAACCTGAAGCTACCCACTTTATTTTACCAATGAATGATACATTTCCTGAATAAAAAGTCTGTTGTTCTCTTGCCAATCTTCGATAGCCATTCTACTGCTACAGTGGAAGTAAGTGAAGGCCACAAGGCTGTGAAGAAATGGGTATTTCCTGTAGTTAACCACTGGTTTTAGACTTCCATCATCACATGAAAACAAGAATTTAATGAAGAGTGATAAAGAAGAATTCAATATATCTTAACAAGAATGTGATTGAAAGAGAATGATCACAGATCACTTTCACTCTCTCTCTCTTTTTTTTTTTTTTTTTTTTTTTCTGTCAACAGCAGAACAGCATTTCCACAGAAAGGGAAATATAAGGGAAATATGAACACCTAGTTTTCACTCTCACATGAATAAGCAATATCAAAGACTGAGAGACTCACAGGAGTGTGTGATTTCCTTTTTATTCTATTTATTCTATTTATTTATTTATTTTGGCAGCTGTGCACAATTTTTCATTTTATGAGGTAAGTTTTTGGTAGGACAGAAGGAATTAGCTGAAGGTAAACAGGAAGGGAAAAAAAAATCTCAAAAGTAAAAATCTTAATAAAACACATTTATGCAAATACAAAAAATAGGAGGATGTTGATGCAAAGGGACTAAAAGAGAGAGTAGTACAGAGTTAAATCAAAAAATAATTCAGCACAACGCAAGGGTAAGAATGTCCCGAATGACCTTGAAATTCACCTGGCACTGATGGCACCACCTGGCACTATCAGGCCCTGAGAATCTTCTTTGTAGTCACCACCCACTGATTATATCAGGTGAATTTCTATGTATCTTATTTATTAGATTTTTTTTCTTCTCTGATATGATATGACTGGGCCTTCTTGTTTTTTTTCCTACCGTGACCTTAAGGACAAGATCACCTTTGCACTGTTTTAGGTAGTTGCTACAGGGGAAGCAAAATGACTCTAAAGCTATGCAGAGGTATAGTCCTGTGTTCACAACAGCATTTCATTCAAAATCACGACTTTATTTTTTCAAAACATACCAGGAATTTTGCAGTTCAACATTTGCACAACATCATGTTGCTTGTCTGATGAGACTGGATGAGACAATATGTAGAATAGTACAGTTAGTTATGACAAAATTTTATTTTTTTTGACTAAAAATTCTCTTCTTGTTAGTGGTTTGGGGAAATGCATTTGTTTTTCAGCATAGACATAAAAGTGCACGGACTTCATTCAACTTGTTCTCTACATGGAAGTACTAGAACCTATTCTCAGAGAAGCACAGTTATGAAGGTATCTGCACCACAGGAGGTTCAAGTTACAAATTAGGAGACATATAGATGTTAGATGTAGAGCTTAGAGATATGGTTAGATGTTAGATGTAGATGTAGATGTTAGATGTTAGATGTTAGATGTAGAGCTTAGGGATATGGTTTAGTGGGGACTGTTAGTGTTAGGTCAGAGGTTGGACTTGATGATCTTGAGGTCTCTTCCAACCTAGAAAATTCTGTGAAAATATCTTCTCAGAAGGAGTAGTCAGGCATTGGAACAAGTTGCTCAGGGAATTGGTAGCATCACTGTCCCTGGGGGTGTTCAAGGAAAGGTTGGAGTTAGTGCTTAGGGACATGGTTCTGTGGGTGACATTGGTAGTAGTGTGATGGTTGGACCAGATGATCTCAAAGGTCTTTTCCAACATTTATGATTCTGTGATTCTGTGAAAATAAATAAATAAATAAAATCTGCAATTACATATCCCAATATGTTTGGTCCTGTTTAGGAATAGCCTATCTTGGAGGGAAATTTTTGGATTTTTAGATTTCATCTAAGCTTTCGATACTGTTTCTCACAGTATCCTACTGGACAAAATATGCAGCATATAGATATAGATTCACCCATAAATACATAATGTGGTGGGTGAAAATTCGGCTGACAGGTCAAGGTCAAAGAGTTATAGAAAATGGGGTTACAATAGGCTGGTGATCTGTACTAGTGGGGTTCCACAGGGCTCCATTTTGGGGCCAGTTCTATTAATTTTTTTAATTATTATTTTTATTTTTAATAAATTATGTGGATGGAGGATTCTAATGCATACTAAGCAAGTTTTCAGGTAATACTAAATTAGGAGGAGTTGTTGACTCCCTCAAGGGTGGAGAGACCTTGCAGAAAGATCTTGACAGATTAGAGGGGTGGGCAATCACCAACAATATGAAATTTAAGAACAGGAAGTGCCAGATTCTTCAACTGCGATGGGGCAACCCTGATTATACATAAAGTCTGGGGGACTAGAGTCTGGATAGTAGCCCTGTGGAAAGTGACCTTGGTTTTCTGGTCAACAGCAAGTTCAATATGAGTCAACAGTGTATCCTGGCAGCCAAAAGGGCCAACCGTATCCTGGGGTGCATCAAAGCATAACACTGCTAGCTAGTCCCTCTCTACTCTGTTCTGGTGTGGCCTCACCTAGAGTAAGAGTACTGTGTGCAATTTTTAGTGCCACAACATAAGAAAGTTGGAGGTCATCAAAGATGGGAAAGTGTATATAGGGGAAATGTATTAGGAGTGGCTGAAGTAACTTGATTTGTTCAGTTTAGAGGATTATGAATGTCCTCACTGCAGTCTACAGCTTCCTCACAAAAAGACTAATCTCTTCTCTCTGGTGAAAAGTGACCAGATCCAAGGGAATGGCAGAAGTCAGGAATGGTTCAGACTAGATGTTAGGAACAGATTCTTCACTGAGAGGGTGAATGGGCACTGGAACAAGGTCCTCAGGAAACTGGTCACAGCACCAGGCTTGCATGAGTTCAAGAAGCATTTGAACAACACACTCAGACATATTGTTTAATTTTTAGGTAGTCCTGTTGGTAACCATGAGTTGGAAATAATGATCATTGTTGATGTCTTCCAATTCAGGATATTCTATGACTCTATGAAAATTAAATGGTCATATTACTAATACTATGTGAATGAATGAAAGTAAAGATGCATTTGGCTACTGCTGTTTTTTTCAACAGAGAAAGAGCGCAAAGTAAGATTGACTTCATACCATACCTTTGCATTGACTTTTCCATACTGACTAGCATGATGACCAGAGCAAAAAAAGTGAGTTCAGAGAATGAAAAATGTATCACCAAGCCTAAATCTTTGAGGCACTAGCAACTTGAACTCTCTTTCTTTTCTCCCAAGATACAAAGAGCTCCAAATAGAGCACAAACCAAGCTCAGCAATTAAAGTTAGCATTTGTGCAAGTTCGAGAGTGGTAGGATATTAAAAGGGACAGTTGCAGTCTCACCAATTAAAGAGAACTGAGGTTATGCTTACTAAATCTTACAAAATAGATTGAAAGACTAATGACTCACATTGACATATACAAACTCAGATTTTAAAATAGTTGTCTTTTACTGCTATGACAGCTGCTTTATAGACTTCATTAAATGGAGAAGTATTCCTTTGATGCTGTGGAAAACCACGTACACATTCATAATGGGAGACTGATCAATAAATTAAATAAAGATCTCATTTAAGTAACTGTTCTCTTTCCTAAGGATATCACTGTGAGACAGTTAATTAAGAAAGATAATAACCTGTTACTCTTCAGTGTTGGTTATTTATAGGTATAAAATACAATGGAGAACACAGATGCAATGAATCCTTTACTTTTTTTACTACATACATGATAAGAAAGCAGGCAAACAAAGGTACAGAGATAAGGGAGCAGAAAGAAGAAATCTTCTGAGCAAAGGAAACACCTTCTTAAGATCAAATAGATTTTAAAAAACACAAAGTGGTGATGCAAGGGAAAAAATATATATATATATATATGTTTTCCCTTTCACTGGCAAGAAGCAGAAGTAGAAGCCTTAAATTAATAAATTGCTGTCCAGGAGATTTAAGACAGATGTAAGGAATAATGCATCTTCAAATGATATTCCTGCTTCAGAAGGCTACTGGAGTTTCTTCAAGAAATAAACTAATGTAGAACAAGTGCAAATTTTTAGAGTTTAGACAACCTAGATTTCCAAAATTGATAAAATCTTTTAAAAATAAACTGTCAGAAGATAAGGAAAAGTATGTTCCCTTGAATAAATAACTAGTTAAATACAAGATAACAACAGATAGGAGGAATTAAAAGACAATTTTCACAATGCAAGGAGTGAACACCTACTGAGTTTTGCTGTCAAGAATATTCACAAAATGATCAGGAAAGTAGGTTGAATAGTAAGGGGATAAACCTGACATTATATCACTCATGGTCATAAAAGTAAAGACTGAATGTGAAAAGCTCTAGAAGGACCTTTCAAGACTGATTGAGCAATATGATTGGAGATGAAATGTAACTATAATGTTTTATTTAAAAGTCACTAATACATGCAAAGTATTTCAGATGCTCCCTCTAAACATTTTTTTTTCTCTCTTGTCTTACCTGTATCATGACAAAACTAATGTTCTCTCTCACTATATAAAGAATGTAGGTACTCCTGGCAAACAAGAACAAAAATAAGACTTTTCTTTGCTGCCATCCTCAATCTAGGTCTAAACCCCTTACCGCTAAAATGCAGCACAAAGCCTTGTAATAACTAGAGGGATTACATTTTTATATAACTCTGTCCTTCAGTTATAAGGGCTGAAGACAGCTAGATATTTCTGTGTGGTAAATGTGCCCTGATGTATTATAGTGGATGCTTAAAATGACAGAAAAAAAATACAAGAACTGAAAGATATACGAACGTATTTCAAAACCCCACAGTCATTCAGTCGTCATTCAGTTTGGAATATTTTATCCAAAATTATAATATATATATATAATTTAAAATGAATCATATCTATTATTAAAATATCTATTAAATATAGAAATATTTTGACCATTTCATTGTAGAATATTGTAACAATAACAACAAAAAGCAAACAACAACAACAAAAATCTCAGCATTTTAATGTCAAAATACAAATGCTTAAAAGAATATTTATAAATTTATGTCAGGAAAGGAAACTTCATTGTTGAGCTCTTGTTCCTAGTTGAAGAAGATAATATCAGCAGTGGTAAGAGGACAGAAAGACATATAGACAGAAAGACCTAAGGCATTTACCTTAAGTGGAGAAAAATCTGCTGATGAAACTCCTATTGAACTACAGTATTTAGGATTGAAAATATTAAGTATTTTGTTCAACAATAACTTAAGTTTGTGTAAAGCAGCAAGAATTTGAAGCTTTCCAGTTTCAGTCATTTGTTTTAGAAGGAAGCATTAGCAGACATGAATTGTTAAGATTTAATGTAAGCACTTAAATAAATTAGTATAGATTTGTTTTGATAGAAGTAGATGAATCTTTGACAGTGACTATAAGGATATTCTGATTTGTATTCATGAGAGGTAATACTGAATCATTTGATATCTTCACTTGGCTTTTCATGTAATTTTTGTTCAAGTATTACATTTTTTTTCCTCAAACAAAGTATAATTAATTATAGCTAGAAATAGTATATAATCTGATAAGAACATATTCCTTGAACTTTTTTTTTTTTTTTTTTTTTTTTTCCCTTCTCCATTTGCACTACTGGTATGCTTTTCACATTCTGCTGTTTTATTTTCAATTAAGACAGAAATGACAACCGTGGAACAGATAAACTGTCTGAAGTGTTTTTGTTGTTGTTGTTGTTGTTGTTTTGCTTTTTTTTTTTTTTTTCTGGCTTAGCATAAATGGATAAATAGTGAAAATATTGCAAGGAATGTTGAAACTCATGGTGAATCACAATGGATTCTCCAAACTAAATAATTCAGATAAGTCAATACTATTTTAAAATAGAATTACGTCTACAATAAACCTATGACTTTTTTTTTTTTTTTTGAAATGAGAGTTTCTTTTTAAAATAAAAAATTTTGTATATATATAGTTTTATAGTAAATGTTATAGCAAGCATGGAAACCTAAGCAAACTCATTTATTCCGAACAAGATTTTTTAAACTTGAGCTAGTAAAGCTGGATTAGCTTTAGCTAGTATTAGCTTTCTCTAGTGAACTATCAAGGAAAGATATGCAAGATATGGTGACAGTCTAACTCAGATGTTGTTTTCTAAATGGCAGTAACTTTCACCTTGTTGATGTCATGATGTTTATGCAGTCTGTGTGAAGATGCCTTAATCAAAGATGACCTGAGTTATATCTCTGAACATTGGCAAGAAATGGTATGTACCAGGGACCAGAGAGAGTGTTATATAGACCAGTACTAATGGGGACTTTATTGGGTATCAACAGATTCATGCATATAAACAGACCAACCACTAATACACTAATCTTAATTTTTATCTCAGGAGCTGAGAATGATGTGAAGAGTTTCGGAAGAAGCAATCAAGGTACATTTTATCAGAAAGGGAATTATTGTCTTGAAACAAACAAACCTGCAGCCAGAGTAATGCCCATAGTGTGTAGAATTCAGAAAAAAAAAAAAAAA
>NC_048894.1:88146658-88158007 GCF_011077185.1 Oxyura jamaicensis
AAGAAAAAAAAAAGGGACTTTTCTTGGAAAAACGTATTTATATCTTCCTGCCAATACCTAGTTGTACAGTTTTTCAAAAAGACTGGAATACTGTGATATATTTCAGAGCTAGCTTTCATCCTTCTTTATTGTTTGTTTTTTTTTTTTGTTCCATACTACTAGAAGCAGCACCTAATCAATAAGTAGAAGACATTTCATTGTTAGATTGTCAATGTCATTGCATTACTGCAATCAATTATGCTTTCAAATAATTATGGCATTTTTATAATATAAATAAGATTAGTTTGTTACTTTGCAGGCTTATTATGTAGATGCATATATGAATACTTACAACTGATGTTAACATTTCCACCTCTTTGCTGCTTTTCCCAGATTCCAACAATTTATGCTTTTGAGAGGGAGTTTTCTGTTTTTGTTTTGTTCTTAAATACTTGATTTCCACTGGGACAAAACAGTTCTGTTTTTAGCAAACAGACTTGTATGAACTTGGTCAAATCACTTCAGATCTTTGTCTCCACTTCCTTTCTACACTTTTTTTTTTTGCCTTTTTTTTTGTTTTGTTTATTTGTTTTGTTTATTTCCTTTTTTTTTTTTTTTTTTTCAGACTTTTAGTACAAGGATTAGCTGTACATTTCTGCAATAAAGATTCTATTCCCAGTTTGGGTCTAAACACAATTGTAATACAGATAATGAAAAGAATAAAACCCAATCTTTCTAAAGGTTATAAATAAAATTGGTCTGACTTTGGCTTACTCAAATGTTCAGTGGCAGATCACTCCATACAACAACCTCCATGACATACTTTATCAGTATGCAAGATTTACATATTCATAGCTTTATATATGCAAGCTCTTGCATGCTTTTCCCTGGATTTATATCATTTCCTAGCTTTTCAAAGATAACCTATTAAAGCAACTAGGAAAGGAACTAGCATTGTGATATTAATCTTTACCACAGTTTTCATTTGTGATACACTCCTCCAAAATAAAACTTTAAGTCATTTTGCAACAATAAGTTTTTGCTTGAAAACCCTTCTTTATAAATCAATGACGTACAGCTGACTCAGTCTTGAAGGATTTGATTTGCAAGGCAAATCACAGGAATAAAAAATACCATGATAGTGTAGGCTCAGGTAACATCAGTAGTATTTATGTTATTGTTGTTGTTTTAACAAACAAGAGAGAAGCAAGTATTTAAACATCTTTGAATTAAATTTAATCACATCCAATTTCTTAGAATGGATAAGGCATTCATAACAAACGTAATGACAATTTGAAAATGTGCCAAAATCAAATATTATTCTAATGTGGCTTTAAAATGCCACATAGTAAAACTAAATTCTTCTCCATTGTAGAGCTAGTTGAATGAGGATTTTGAAAGAACATTTCCAAAAAAAAAAAAAATTACTTAGATTGTTAATTGCTGTTTTACTCAACAAGAACTTTTTCAAAATTGTCTTAACAACTTGTTATTTCATGGATCAAGCAAGATAGCAATAACCAAATTTTTTAATATATTTTTTTTTTCAAGGATAATTAACTTATGGTTTTCAAAACCTCATTGCAGTTTTTGTTCATTAATTCCCAGTGCTGAAGACTACTTGAACCATTCAGATCTTTATAGATTCATCTTCCTTACTGATGCAGTCTTGCCATAGCTCCATCAAATCTGACCCTTTCTCCTGCCTACTTCCTCTGGCAACAAACAGTACTGAGGAAACAGATCAGCAGAGAACAAATCACTGGCATTAGTGAGCAGGGTCTATGCCAGTTTTGCCTAGCTTTTAAAATACTGATTTGCATGTAAGGAACTAGAAACTTCAGTTCCTGAAACTCCATCCAGACCAGGTCTTGAAGTGACCTATGATCTATGATCTATAGAGGTAATTATTCTAGGCTGGTAAGTGGTCTTCTGCCAAGTTTCAGTGCATTTACTGGAGTGTTCAGTTTATCAGTATCTGTGAAATGATGTCCAGTTGGCCTTACAAGAGTGACTAACTCCACTGTAATCAGCTACTTGATACTTGCTATATGCCTCTACAAATGAAAAAAAATATATGTAGTATTAATCATCTGTGCAAATAGAATACATTTGTGACTAATAAAAATAATGGTGCTTACACATTGTTTCAGCATACAATTTGTAACATAATTTGTAACAAGTTTTTTTTATTGATATTTATAGACAAATAAAACCATCAGAGAAGTCCAACATTCTACCTTTTTATTAAATGCATAGTCACTATTAATGCTGAAAAAATAAAAAGTCTGTCACTATTGATTCTAAGATTTTGACCTAAAATAAATATTTTTTTAAGGTATTTCCATAAACATGAGAAATAAGTAGCCAAAATGCACACTTAACTTTGTATGGGATACGATTACCAATGAACACCATGAGCAAGACTTTACATTATTTTGCCTCTCCAGGGTCTGGTTCTCATAGGTAAGGTTCATAACTACTGGTGATGTTTTCATTTTGATTTCAACCAAAATATTACTTTTTCTCTTTTGTTGATGAAGTCAAAGTCGTCTAGTCCACAAAATTAACAGCATTAGCAATGGAATTCGCATCCATAAGAAGGCACAGATGTCTATAAAATGCAAAATAGAATTCAAAATGTATTATTTCTTATTATTATCAATTCTTTTACAACTGAAGACGTGTTCTAATTCCAAGAAATACACATTACAGAAGAACATGATCATTCCCTAAACTGCTGTCTGTGCAATACAGACCAAGATATACATAAGTGCCAATCATGAACTCTAGTGTCTCTAAGAGCAGGCTAACACACTGATAGTTAAAGTTTTACTAAAAGGATTTTGGAATCCATCTGAACATGTGTCCAAGACATTTACATGAAATCTTATATTCAATTTTCAAAATTGAATATAATAGTTTTAAAATGTTTCTTTGTTTTTTTATCTGTTACTTTTTTATCAAAAAAAAAAAAAAAAAAAAAAAAGGAAATGCCAGAGTGCACATGCATCTTTTCTTCTTACTGTATCCTTACTTGCATTGTATAAGAAAAAAAACAAGTTATTTCACTACAGTTGTTGTATAAAACTAAGTGTTATATATGTATTTTAATGGCTCAAGAAAAGATTTGAGAAAGGAAATACAGAAAAAACATTCTTCAGGTCTCAGAAGATATATAGACAGTATATGCACTATTGTAGATGAAGAACCTAAAGGTGCTCCCACCTTCCCCTGGAACTGAAATCTAGCTTTCTGAAAGTAGAGAAGCTTTACAAGCCTCCCACTTGTGTAAAGACTACACAAAAGTCATAATTCAGTTTGTCCTGCATAACTTCATGACAAGGCTTCATATTGAATGGTCATACCATTGTTCTCCCATATTCAAGGTCACTCACTGGCTTCTAGCCCAGTTCTTGTCAGGTGAAGTTGTCTGTTTCTCTGTAATGGTCCTATAATTGACTCTTTTCTTCAGGCCTTACCAATGCCAGCAATTATTATTATTATTATTATGTTGTTGTTGTTGTTGTTATTGTAAATCGAAACAGTAAACCTTTGTATTTTCTGAATAATTGCTTTTTCAGGCTCACTGATTTCAGGAAAATAAAACAAAAACAAACAAACAAACAAACAAAAAGCCTAAAAATGAAAGGAAAAAAAAAAAAAAAAAAAAAAGGAAATGGCACAACAAAATCTTTGCTCTTATTTTCTTATTCCACTTTATTGCCTTTCTGCTACCCATACTGCCATAGAATCACAGAATCACAGAATCATCTAGGTTGGAAGAGACCTCCAAGATCATTGAGTCCACCCTCTGACCTAACACTAACAAGTCCTCCACTAAACCATATCACTAAGCTCTCCATCTAAACATCTTTTAAAGACCTCCAGGGATGGTGACTCAACCACTTCCCTGGGCAGCCCATTCCAATGCCTAACAACCCTTTTGGTAAAGAAGTTCTTCCTAATATCCAACCTAAGCCTCCCCTGATACAACTTTTAGCCCATTCCCCCTCATGCTATCACAAGGCATGTGGGATAATAGACTAATCCCCACCTCACTACAGCCTCCTTTCAGGTAGCTGTAGAGAGCAATTAGGTTGCCCCTGAGCCTCCTCTTCTCCAGGCTAAACAACCCCAGCTTCCTCAGCCACTCCTCGTAAGACTTGTTCTCCAGATGCTTTACAAGCTTTTTTGCCCTTCTCTGGATTTGCTCAAGCACCTCGATGTCCTTCTTGTAGCAAAGGGTCCAAAACTGAACACAGTACTCGAGCCACAGTACAGAGCTGAGTACAGGGGGAAAATACATCTCTAAAATCTCATCACGGAAACAATTTTTGTAAACTAATAATATGAGCTTCAGTTTTATATTGTGAAAATTAATTCATCTGGACATGCATTTTTCCTGCATCTGTGAATATGCAGTTGTTGGTTAAAGTATAAAAATCATATGCTTATGTTTAATTAATAAAATTACACCAGTTATTGCCACCCTAATGTAATGTTGAAAGAAAATTATTTTTCATCTATGGTACAGTTAGATCAGCAATTTAAACTCTCATTTATTGAAAAATATTGTGTTTTGGGTTACATTATTTTTTCTTTTCTGATACAAATGAGAAAATATGTAGAAAATGAAATGATTTGAAAGACCCCTGTAACAAGGACAAGAGGTAGTTTTCTTCTATTGCTTGTCTATATTACCAATACTTTGTCTACGTCATTCATAATTATTTAAATAGTAAGTGGAATGACTTCAGAGAAGTGTTAAAGAGTGTACTGTTTCTTTTTTTCTTCCTCTGTTCTATTTGGTTTAACTTGTCACACATCTATACTCTATAAAGATGAACAGACACTAGTAACTTGTTTCCCTAATGGGTAACAGAGCTAAATGAAACTCAGAAATGTTCAAACTTAATGTCATATTCTTGTATGTGTATTCTTCACAAAGGAACCACAGATGAAATCTTCATTAAAAAATTAAATTCAATTAAATATACCCAAGAGCAGGTGGGATACTATTGAAGCTTTTCTTTTATGTAGGATATGGAAGATGTGCAGTTATGCTACAGTCTCTCCTTACTTTTGGACGTTTCATCAATAAACCTACACATCTCAATATCCATATACTCAGGGGAAAAAAAAAAAAATCTTTCTATAAAAAGATACTTCTATATACTGCCACAGATGGGAGAACATTCTCTCCACAGTCTAAATACCTCCTACTGTAATCTTTTAACCAGTGAATGTAAAAATGGTGGAAGAATAATGTAGCCTCTAAGGAAGCTATCAAAATGAAGACACCCTCTGGCAATTGCCAGATCATATTTATTTTTCATCATGTGTTTATGAATAAGAAAACTATGAAAGAAACAGCTGTTAGAAGAAGAAGAAGAAGAAGAAGAAGAAGAAAAGATATTTAAAGTAATATACTTCATGTTTATTAAAGAAAAATCTTTGAAAACCTTCTGAAAGCTGAAGTTCTGTTTTGAACCTATTCTATATAAGTATTCTGATATGAAGTTTATTATTATTATTATTATTATTATTATTTATTCTGCTTATAATCCATCTAGTCAATGGGAACCTTAGCTGTGCCTAGATAAGGGTGGCTGGCCTGAAGACACATAATTGCATATTAACTGAAAAATGACTTATTGATGAGTGAAACACAGGAGTACAAAAAAAAAAAAAAAAAAAAAAAAAAAAGATATATCCTTTCCAGAATTGGGGGGAGAATATAGTGTATGGGGCTAGGCTGCATTACAACTGTATTACCTCTGGAAACTAATTGTTTTGTAATTGTTTTATTAAGACACGGTTACTTTTTCTTTCCTTTTTTTTTTTTTTTTTTTTTTTTTTTTCATTTACCACTTCATATTTCTAGCAGAGGATGAGGAGAGGAAAAAGACATGCTATCACCACCATAATACACTTTCAGGGCAAGGCAGGCAGCTTCCCAAGCCCCTTCTACGTGAATGCTCAATTAATTTACTCTTTTTATCCTCTGCCTGCCTAGAGTTCTATTCCTTATTTCTCCTGGCCACTGCAGAGAATCTCTTAATTCCTTGTAAATCTCACCCCACCTAATCTCCGAGTTTCAGTTTTCCTTCCACTCTAGCTATCCTAACCATTCCAAAGTTACCATTTTCTTTCCCTTCAAATGTTATCCTCCTGAGTGTTGTACTTCCTTTCCTGCATCCTCTAACACATCTCCATAACAGCCAAAGCTACTGAGCTCTTCCTGCCTCAGCCATCTCTGCAACTGACAGAGTCCATGACACTACCACTCCAACATCAGACACCTTATTTTTCCCTGAAGACCAAATCTGAAGCACCCAGAAAACAGAAAACTGGAATCTTGCTCTGGAAGACATTTCAGAAACTCCAAGGAGTGCCTGGACAACCTTCTCAGAGGACATCCTGAAGGCAGAAAGAATTACACACACAGGAAAAGTAGAGGACCTGTTTGTCTTCCATTCTTATAAGGCAATTACAGTAGTATAGATTCCACTTGGCATCAGTTTATCACACCTCTTTAATCAATCCAGCCATACTGGTTAGCAATCTTTGTCCCTTTCTCTTTTGGGTCACTGATTAATCTCTGCTAAGAAAAGATAAAAATAGCAGAAATCTGTCTTTTTTTTTTTTTTTTTTTTTTTTTTTTTTTTTCCCCTCATTGTAGAGGCCGTTCAAGGATACCACTGATAATTTTCTGTCTTCTAGGATACATTTGCTAACCCACACTTTGGCATGACACACTTAGTGTGTGACAATGGATTAACAACAATACATTTTAATTAATCACCCTCCAGAGTTTCAGCTGAATTAATACCACACAGACACACATTTGGAATTGTTTCGAAATCAAGTGTTCCAATATAACATTTTTTTTCCCACTCAGTCAGTCTTTGGCAGTAAAGCTGGCTGAATTCTTGCCAAGGTGATTCATTTCATCCAGACCTCTAATTGTATTTAAACAATTAAGGAGAGAGGTGGGAGCAGTTCAATAAGTCAAGAGGATATTTCAAATTAAAAAATGCCTCATAGAATGGAAAGCATTAGCAACCAAGTAAAATGATACTAATAGCTATTTTTTTTCTAAAGAAAAAAAATAAAAAACAAATAAACAAAATGATTTTTATGTAATTATACATGTTGATTTGATGGATAAATAATAAAAGTACAGAAGCAGAAATGAAACAAGAAAATGAATGCAGAGTCATAAAAATCAAAGCTTACATAACTGCTACGTAAAGTCTGCTACCCAAAAGGAACAGAGACCACACCTTGAGCCCCACTAGATGCAGAGAGACCATGATGGTCTTTTAATATCAGTCTTCTCATTATACTGTTTTTCTGTGCGTTCCAGTTGCATACATTTGGCTAGGATGGTCAAGGACCATTTGTAACACTTATTGATTAGTTTAAGTCAACATAACCGTGAAATCTAATTTAAAGTATGTTTATGTTACATTTATGTTTATGTCTGGTCCTCTATTTATTCTATTGACAAAATATTTGTGTTGTGAAACACCATGAGTTTAACTACACCAATTTTTATCCCTGCTATCACTGCTATTGCAAGAAATCAGAGTAGGGTTCTATACAGATCAAGCCGTACTTTCTTTAGGAAAGAAAAGTACTACAGAAAATCAACAGGTATTTAGATTCACAGAGGGAGCACAATTTTCTCTCCTGTTACATCTGATTTTTTTTTTTTTAAGAAGTAATGTGAATAATCTACACATTTTTCTTTCAAGCACTTCATAAACAGAAAATCAGCCTCTATATTGTACTCCAAACATGCAATGCTAGAGTAACAATTCAGTTTCTTAATGTTTCTTAACTTTATTAGTACAGCATCACAAATCAAGGGCAACATTGTCAAAATAACAGGAGAAAACTTTATATATATATATATATATTTAATGTATATCCAGTGCTATGAGTAGTGATTCTCCACATTTTGTTTGAACAGTTCATTTTCACCAGAAGACAGTTGATAGCAAATATAATCATTTTCTGAGTCATTTTTAAAATAACTGAGACTGATTTTCCATTGTCCTGAAGAGTGTATAGTCATTTAGCTGGTGCAGAATGGTCCCAGTTCAGCAATCTAGTTTCAGTACATGCCTGACTAAGTGAGTGAATAGTCCCATTGATTTCAAAGGGAGTACTTATACCCTTAATGACAGACACACTCAGGAAAGGCTGATTGAATCAGAGCTAGAGTAGGAGTCAGCCTCTCCAACCTGAAAACCAGCACTTCACACCACTCACTGGCATAAACGTCATTGCAGAGGGAGAACAGTGGGAGGACAGACTCAGTTTTCTAACCCCTAGATTCAGTTAACGGATAAGTTGCCAGTTACAGGTCCTCAAAGCAATAATTAGGTCTGAAAAAGACTGCCAGGCAGCTGCAGCACTGTTTTAAGCAAATAAAAAACAGTTAGTTTCACTGGCATGATATTCACATCTCTGTATGAAATAATTGTGTGAAATTTCTAAATCCACAAAATTGTGCAAAATCTAAGCTAACAGCTAAGTAACAACATAAGAAAAATTACAGTATCTTAAATGTAAATTTTAATGTAATGAGAAAATTATTAGTAAGGTTTAGAAACTGATCAGAGAAGACAAATCATTCATCATTGTATCTTTGGAACACTGTTGCCAAGTTCAGAGACGGATTACTATGTTCCTATAACTATGGTCCCCAGGTATGCTGAAGCTAATCACCTATGTACCTTCCACAGACTAAATTATATATCATCTTGTTTTCCATTATAAATTTATATTAAATCAGTTGTTTTCATAAAATTTATATGCTAACAATTTTTAAACATATACACAAAAATCCAAGATAAACAATGTATTGGTAGATGAAGATGTTATAAAAATGAATTTCTAAAAAGCAATATAAATTATATTTTACATTTTACTTTGACATATCTGTTACTTTTTTTTTTTTTTTTTAGTTTCTTTTTATAGGTACTTCATTGTATTTTTTATTTTTCTATAACAGGACATGGATTGAAAGAGTTGTTAAAAAAAAAAAAAAAGCTACATTAAATTTAACAATCTTGAAATATTCCTCCCTCCCCAACTCCTCCCACCCACCAATTCTAAACATTATTCTTGCAAACAGGGAATGTTTTAGGATTCTAGGTACACAAGCACAAGTGATTTTATTATTATTATTATTATTTATTTTTTTTTCTATAGAAGCTCTGTTAAGTTTACAAATCATTAAGATACATTAGTGTACACAGATCTAACAAATAACTTTGACACTCAGATTTTGTAACATTGTTCTCCAGGATACCGTCTCCCTTGCTTTCATCACTTGTTCCACCATGTCACGACACAGATACTTTGCTGCCTTTATGTCATGTCATTGGGCTCCTAAGACTGAGAAGCAGAGAACCACAAATGGCTGTGGAAGGTATAGGGAAGGATCTCTGCCACCATCTGCTGGAAGAGAGCAAGAAGGTTGCACTTCCCTCTCTATCTCCCCACTTTTCAGTAGTAACTTTCTGGGCAGAATTCCTCTGGGGCTGCAGCTACACTTCTGCCTACACATATACCACAGGAAAATGAAGTGAGCCTTCTGAATAAACTGGTAGCAGTCTCCATCCACCACATTTTAGATCTGCCACTATTAATCTTACTGTCATGCTGGCAGTATTAGTCCAAGAATATGTCTCATGGCACAATCCAAACATGTCACCAGAGCATTTCTATTCCACACCAGACACTGTCACTGGGCTCTACGTCACAGCCACAGGCAACAGTATAGCAAATAACTACACAGAGACAAATGTCAATTTCAATACACCTCCAAATATAACAGTCTTCCAGGAGACAGGCACCAACCAATGCCTGAGAGACCTACCCCCAAAATATTCCAAGCAGAATAAATAAATAAATAAATAAATAGACTCTCTTTCTCTCTTTGTGGGAGCACAAGTCAGTGAATTTCAAGAACTGCTAGGATTTAACCCTCACTCTACTTGTTCAAGTATTACACCACAGTGGTATTTGTGATAATATGTATTTCATAAGGATACTCATTCATTTCATTGCATATTTGTTTTCCCCACAATGACTCTTTTCCCTGCAAGTACTGTTCTCTCTTAGCCCCATCTCACTTATCCTTCATATTTCCCTACTAATTTGCTTAAATGTCTTGTCTTCTTTGTCTCTTCTTCATATCCAGTTTCATTTAATCTATTCAGATTATTTTCCTATTTTCAGCAACTTTTCCTTCAGCCTTGGACAAGGGGTCACCCTTGTCTATCTTTCTCTTTTCCCCTCGCAACCTACTGTAGGTGTCTTTATGTTTCTTCTTGGTCTTAGTTATCTGCTGTTTTGAGAGTGTCCCTCCATATCTTTTCCTTTGAATCTCTCCCAATGTAACTTCACCTCTTGTGCCACCAGGCTGTCATCCACGGGAGAGGTAGAGATCTATTTTCTCTTTCCAGCTAAAGCATTCCCTCAAAAGTCTTCATGTGGTATATAAATCTGTATTCAAGCTAGTACTACACACTAAATTACACAGAATATACCTACCATCTGTTCAGAGTAGCTGTAAAGAGTTGCACAGACATCAGTTTCATTGCACAGCAACAAATTTTATTGGTTTTACTAACCCCAGAGATTATACTACACAATGAGCACCATCTACTGGCATCTAATTACTTAGGCATGTATGTAGAAATAAAACATTTATCTATTCATAAACCTAGCAAAATTAATCTTCAAATAATTCACTTACTTGTTCGTTTGTTTATATATTGTTAGATCTTCAGTTAGGCATCTGTTCAGATCACTGCATGGTAATATCTAGATTTCTGGCCTGAAAGGGAAAAATAGTAAGATGCTTAAAATGAGTTCTTTTATATTAAGATAAACATACACATAATTTAACACACACATTATATATATATATAAACACACACACATGAACACACACATATCAATGACAATCTTAGCTTTAAATCATTTTGTCTTTACTTTTATCTTAGGAAAGCCTACCAAAAGAAGAAGAACAAAATCTTAATTCCATAGTAATAACTTCAGATAATGTGAATATACTTCACTGATACCCTGAAAAACTCTTATGTACAGAAAGAGTATGAAGAATGAGAGATTCCAAACTATGAATTTAATTTGGACAAGTATTTGGTACTTATACATCGCAGGCAGAGCTACACAGGAATTTCTAGTCATAATGATTTTGTAAGAAATGCACTTTTCATGAGCTTAGAACATCCAGAAGGCAGTTTTTGATTTTCTTGTAAGTTTTATACTTACTGTGAGGAAGGAAGGAAGGAAGGAAGGAAGGAAGGAAGGAAGGAAGGAAGG
>NC_048894.1:88158017-88176690 GCF_011077185.1 Oxyura jamaicensis
GGAAGGAAGGAAGGAAGGAAGGAAGGAAGGAAGGAAGGAAGGAAGGACCAAAAGGAATATATTCTCTATTTTGTTTGTTTGTTGTTGTTGTTGTTTTGTGATACAAGTCATATTATTTCATGCTTTTCAGTTACTATGTTTTAACATAAAATACTTTCACCAGTTCACACTTCATTATATCATAGGATAAATATATATAATATAGTTTGTATTTGATGATGTTTTGGATCTGTTTATTCTCTGTTACTGTTTCACTCTGGGGGCAGATAGTTTAAAATGAACAAATTTTATTTTAAAAGTAAGGGAATATGCAAGAACTCTGGACCAATTTAACTGATAAAAATGTGGAAAATTTGGATCCTATGCCTTCAAGAAAAGATAAAGTTTGTCCTGAATAAGTACTTCCTTCCTTTTCTGTTTTTCACATAAAGAGTACTACAGAGGTTATGCCTAGACTATACCAGTTAATTAAGTGTGCCCAGAAGCTTTTCCCAAGTACAAGTAGCATGGAGCAGCTGGGACTTGTGAAAAAATTATTCTCTTAGTCTCCACCACAGGAGCTGCTGCAGGCAAGCTGAGCATTGGGAACAGCCCTTGGAGTGATGTAAACTCTGAGCTGTGCCAAAAAAATCTACTTGAAATTAGCTAAATTATACTTAGGGAACATAATAGTTCAATGGAATAGACAATCACATTCCAGTGCCTAGAAATGCTCATTGTCTCTGATTAATCTACTGGTATAGACACATCTTTAGAGGATTAAAAAGTGAACCTAATACTACAGACAGGTTAGTGAAGGTTTACTTCTCAACACTGCATATTCTGCTATGGGAAACCTGGAATATATCACAAGGTGCTCAGTTTGACTCATCTGAGACATGTAATGGGACATATACAGCGATGTTATTTAATGATAATTCAGGAAAATGTACATTTTGTTTAACATCATTGACATGTATATGCAATCATCAATCATCTATTTAGTCTTCCTGACCAGGTGGCTTGTAGCACACCCCCAGTATGTGGCCCTCTCCTTCCTTTAGGTATAAGGAAGAAATTATTTCCTCTGAGGATGGTGAAGCACTTGAACATGCCTACAGAAGCTGTGGGTGCCCCATCCCCAGAAGTGTTTAAGGCCAGGTTGGATAGGGCTTTGAACAACCTAGCCTAGTGGGAGGTGTCCCTGCCTATGGCAGGGGGATTGTGATTAGATGATTTTTAAGGTCCCTTCCAACCCTAACCATTCTGTGATTGTGATTGTATGATTCTTTGAACTAATTCAAAACAGTGACTCCACACTGTATAATACCACAGAAGAAATACATTCATGGATATCGTCATGACTTTTACCACCAGCTAAATTGTGATTTTCATGTTATTTTAGAATATCCTCTAACATATCACAATAATTGAGAGGTAACAGCATGCCAAACAAATTATACTAAATTCTGGTAATAAAGTACTGGTTCAATTAAATACTTTTACACATTTTTATCAGGTAATAGCACTGAAATATCTATAACATTAAGTCTGACAAAAGAACCCTATATATTTTAACAGAAAATCTGATCCAGAACAATAAAGACTGTAGAAGTTAAATCTATGCATTACACTGGTACTAGAACTATTGCCCAGCCTTCTCAACATTTTCTTCTGGATGCAGACGGTATTTCCAGAGCAAAGATTAAGTTTCCATCCTAAATGACAGTTTTCTTCCAAACCTTGAAAGGCTTCAGTAAAACAGCACATTCAGGGACATTTGGGCTGGTCTCATATGTTACCCTAACAGCTGCATTCATACAGCAGTTCTTCCACTCTGAATTGAAATAATGAGTTAAGTTTACTTTCTTTCCTGGCATATTGTGCCATCTGAATTTTCCTCAACATAAAATATTCCCTTAATAAAAATATTTTGTTGGTCTAAAAAGCCATTTAATTATTTTACATTATACTGGATGAATGGAAGTTCATTATCAAAAAGGCTATCAAGCTTTAGCAGTGGATTTTTATAAACTTCTACTACTTTTGCCAAATATAATTAAGTCCTTTTATTTTTTGTTTTTAAGTACATGAAAAGAAAACAAATGAAAGTATTTCTTTTATATGGTACCATATCTTTCTTAATTAGTTAGTGAAAATAAGGCTTCCTCAGACTAATAGTCTGAAGATTCACTTTTCATGCTTTCACATAAGATTATATGTGTGCTTTTAAATTGATTTTTGTATGTACCTCAAAGCTCTGGAAAGGCATATTTTTAAAATAGCAATAGAAAATGCATAAATATTTTAATATATTAGATGCTCTTGAACTTTTACCTTGAGGAGTTTTCTTCAACTTGTATTAAAATGTGTTTCTTTAATGGTTGAGAAGAAGCTGAAACATAAAGATACACACACTAAAACCAGACATGGATAGTGCTTACTTTGTGAAGTATTTTTGTTAGTTTCAAGTGCAGAGAGAACTAAATGGAATATTATGGACTATTCCTCAATAAGTGTAATGCATACAAGAAGCAGAAAATGAGGAGAATTATTTTTATGAAACTTTTACCTTGTAAATTCCCTAAAAATATTAGTATATCATAGCAGATCTTGTACTTCAAAACCTGCATTTCCCACTTTTCTTTCAAAGCTGCTGAGTGTTAAACTTGAGTTTCTGTCAATATGAAAAAAATAAATCAAATGAGAAGTTTCCACCTCTACACCAAGGCAGGACTGCCTTAGCTAATAAAGTAATTTAGACTTCAAGACTAAATTCTATTTGGATCTGTACTGCTTTCCAAACGATGGAGGCTACTCCCTGAACTTTCTTGCTCTTCTTTTATGTCTAGTCAAATTGAAGCATTTCTGGAGATACTAAATTTCTGTTGATCTGCACTGTATCAAATATTTATTGGGAGCTTAAAACATTAACATTAAAAAATAAAAATAAAATAAAAGGTCTATCTAAGACCTTTATCTAAATATCTAAGACCTTTATCTAAAATAAAGGTCTAAGAAAAGACCTGTATATAAAAAAATATATTAGAAATTAATTCCTCGCATTTCTTCATAAAACAAATAAATATCAAGCATGTATTTTTAAAAAGAAACACCTAAATAATTTTTGTAAGACTGCATTTTGTACTGGGTCTGCCTGGTACGGAGTTAACTTTCCCTGCAGCAGCCCATATAGTGCTGTGCTCTGCACTTGTAGCTACAACAGCATTGGTATCACCAAAGTTTTGTCTATTGCTGAGCAGTTCTGGTACAGCATCAAGGCTCTCTTCAGATTCCTCTAAAGCCAATAAGTTGGGGGTGGACAAGAAGTGGAGAGGGGATATCACCAGGGCAGCTGACTTAAACCAAGCAAAGTGATATTCCATACCATGTAAATACCTTGTCACACTCAGCATTAAAAGGTAGGAAAGGAGAAGGAGAAGGGGGGGGGAGGGGTCTCATTATGAAGACATCTGTCCTTTCAAACAACTAGTACACATATTGAGGCTCTTCTCAGCACCTAGATGAACATTGCTCATTGATGGGAAATAGTGAATAATTGAGAATAATTCCCTCTGTGTTTCTGGTTGGCTTTTTTTTTTTCTTTCTGGTATATATTTTTCTCCCACCACTACCTCTTTTGATGAGGGGGAGTGAAGGAGGGATTGTGGTATATTCTGGCTGCCCAGCTGGGTAAAAACCACTATACCTTTACAATAACAGTCATTGCAAATCTCACCCAATTGTTGTTGTCAATATGCTTAGCAAAAGATTTGTGCTTCCTCTTGACTTTATATCATCAACATGCGTACTATCCACTACCTCAAGATTGATTACACAGATTCTGTTTTATTTATTTTCAATAAAATGAAGAGGGTTCTGATTTTCCTGTACAATTAAAAGCCCACAGAAGTAATTAACTTTTGAGAAAAATTTACTTTGTTACTGATGCACACATTCTTGAGAGGTAGCTGGAAAAGAGTCAGTACAGGAATCACAAAAATCAGTGTTACACCTACTTGTGCACAGAACATTTTAAAGCCTAAAGCCATGCTTAAATCAAATTCACAATACTTGAGGTTTCTACAAGATAATGAGAAAAATGGTAGCTGTTTAGCATAAAAAAATAATATATATAAAAAAAAAAATTTAAAAAACAAAAAATCATACAAAAAAAAAACAGTACAATGCCAAATGCATGGAAACTGCAGGTTAAGATGTAGTAACATGATCTAGAATGAATGAATGGTCCGTAGCCTCACAGGGTGGTGACATTAGAAATTAACCTATCACCAGCAATTGTCATGCGGATGTAAGCTGGCAATAGCATTGCATCAGTTTATCTTAGTATCGTGCTGTTAGGAGCACAGTGCATTTAGATAAAGGATAAAAACTAATTGTAAATTATAAACCTGCTATAGCATAGCGATCCTTTTTTTCAGGCATGGGGGGTGGGGCGTGGGGGATGGAAGCAGCTCGAAATGCTACAATTTAGTGTGAATTCAGCACAAGTAAAACTAGTAAATTAGCTAATATGTGGGTTTTATCACTGCATTGCATATTAGATCCCAGCAGCTAAATTCAAACCAGACACAAAAAAATACAATCACAAAATCGCAAATCACAAAAATTGTAAAGAAAAATGTGAGGATTTGGTAATCAAGAGAGAGAAAGGACAGAAAGAAGGATAGAAGAGAGAGTGAAGGAATGTATGAGAGTTAAGAGGGAAGGGCAGGGAGAGAAGGACTTAGACTAGAGGAAGAAGACACTAAAACTAAAGAAATACCCCCCTCTCTCTCTTTCTCTCTCTCTCTCTCTCTCTTTTTTTTTTTTTTTTTTTTATTCCCCTTATTAGGTAGAATTTAAAACACTGATGATGTCTGTGAAATATATGTCTGATTTTTCATTGCATACTGCTGAAATCCAGGTTACTGGGCATGAAACCACACTTTTGCTAATGCTGTCTTGTGCATAGTAGTACTGGGAACTGTAACACCACAAATGTCTTTCAGTTGAAGATAAGGTGACTGATAACCATTATTTTTACAGAATAGTTAGAACTCAACTAATCTCATCAAGACACATTTCTTCTTTTGTGCTAAGTAGGATGTGATACCTTTCAGCAATGAAGATAAAAGGACACTTGAACTGGCTATAAAGCTCAATACTATCAATGACTCTAGTAAACTGCAGATAGGTAGTTGAACACCTGTAATAAATGTTGCTAAAAATTGTCAATCCTGCCAAAAGAAAGAAAGAAAGAAAGAAAGAAAGAAAGAAAGAAAGAAAGAAAGAAAGAAAGAAAGAAAGAAAGAAAGAAAGAAAGAAAGAAAGAAAGAAAGAAAGAAAGAAAGAAAGTATTTAATCAAGGAAAGGTGGTTATATATAAATATATATATATGTATATATATATATATTTGGTTGGGGTGGAGGGTGAAGCTTTATCATCAATCATTTTAGCTCTGGTATACTCTAGCAACTTTTAAGGGACTGAGAGATCAAGAATTGTTCATCTCAATGTATGTTTAAAACATAAGTTTACTGAGCCATCCAAAAGTCTTGAAAGATTTCGTATGTACAGTCTTGATGGCTTGCATGTTTCAGCTACACTGAGATCACATATAGCAGCAGTGCTGTAACATAGCAGCAGGAAACAGGTGCAAATAGCCATAGCCTCTTCCCCTGTCTGCAGCTCTCCTTCCTTATGGCCCTTAGTTGAAGTCTACTTTCAGGCATCATGCACTCATCTATAACTGATGTAAAGAGCCTGTGCCATCATTGACTCCATCAGACCTATGCCTCATGACAAAGTTTTACCAACCCATACACTTGTGCACAGTTAGCACAAGGAATTTTACTGACTACTTAGATTTTTTATCAATGACTGTGAATGGACCTTTCCAAAATCATAGAATGGCTGGGGTTGGAAGTGACATCAAAGATCATCTAGTTCCAACCCACTTGCCATGGGCAGGGATGTCACCAGGGCATTGCCCAACATGGTTTTGATCACCTCCAAGGATCGACCATCCACAACTTTTCTGAGCTGCCTTTTCCAGTGCCTCACTATCCTCTGAGTTAAGAATTTCCTCCTAACTTCAAATTTAAATCACCCCTCTTTTAATTTAAAACCATTCCCTCTTGTCCTGTCATTGTCTCTCCGAGCAAAAAGTTGCTCTCTATCTTTTTTATAAGCCCCCTTTGAGTATTGAAAATCTGCAATAAGGTTACTCTGGAGCTTTTTCTTCCCCAGTTCTCTCAGCCTTTTTTTCATAGGAGAGGTGCTCCAGCCCTCTGATCAACCTCGTAGCCCTCCTCTGGACCTATTCTAACAGATACACATCCTTTTTGTGCTAGGGACCCTAGCATAGATCAGCATTCTCTGGGTGAAACCTTCAAGCCAATTCCTTATCCACTGAATGACCCATCAAGACCATCTCTGTCCAATATGGAGATCAGGAGGATACCATGTGGGACCATGTCAAAGATGTTACAGAAGTCCAGGGAGATGACATCAGTTGGTCTTCCCTTGTCAACTGATGCAGTTGCTCCATCTTAGAGGGACACAAGATTGGTCAGGCACAATTTGCCACTAGTGAAGCTGTGTTGGTTATCTTGGATCACTTCCTTTTCCTGCCTGTACCTTGACATTTCTTCCAGGAGGACTCATTCCATGATCTTCCCAGGCACAAATGTGAAGCTCACTGGTCTGTAGTTCCCTGGGTCTTCCTTTCTACCCTTTTGTGGCGGTTTTACTCAGGTGGGCAGCCAAACTCCACCACACCCCCTCTCTCACTCTCTCTCCTCAAAGACGGATGGGGAGAAAATATGATGCAAAGGGATCATGGGTTGAGATAAGGATGGGGAGATCACTCAACAATTATGATGGGAAAAACAGAGTCAGCATAGGGAGACAGTAAGATTTATTGCCTATTATTAACAAGATAGAGAAGTGAGAAACAAAGAAAAAAATAAAAACACACACACACACACACACAAAGAATGCCTTCCCCCCACCCACCCTCTTCCACCTCCTTCCCCCTGAGTGGTGCAGAGGAATGGGGGTTGTGGTCAGTCTATAGCACTTTGTCTCCACTGCTCCTTCTTGATCACTCTTGTCCCCTGTGCTGTGGGGTCCCTCCCATAGGATGCAGTCCTTGCTGAACTGATCCGGTGTGGGCTTCCCACAGGCAGCAGCTCTACAAGAACTGCTCCAAATATGGGTCCATACCATGGGGTCCATCCCTCAGGAACAAACTACTCCAACCTGGGTGCTCCTTCCAGGTCACCTGCTCCTGCATGGTCTCCTCTCCACAGGCTACATACAGGTCCAGCCTGGAATCTACTCCAGCAGGGGTTCTCCACAAGCTGCAGCCTCTGTTGGTGCAGGCCCACCTGCTCCACCATGGTCTCTTCCACGGGCTGCAGGCGGACAGCCTGCTTCACCATGGTCCTCGTCACAGGACACAGGGGATTTCTCTGGCACTTGGAGCTCTTCTCCCTCTCCTTCTTCACTGACTTTGGTGCCTGCAAGGCTGTTTCTCACTCTTCTCACTCTCTCAGCTGCTGTGTGGCAGCTTTATTTATTTATTTATTTATTTATTTATTTATTTTCCTTTCTTAAATATGCTCTCACAGAGGTGCAAACAACATCACTTATTGTCTCAGCTCTGGCCAGCAGTGGGGTCCTTACCTTACATGGGGCAGCTTCTAGATTCTTCTCACAGAAGCCACTCCTGTGCCTCTCCCCTCACCCTCCCCCCAAAAAAAATCTTGCCACCTAAACCCATTACACCTTTTTAAAAATTGGATTTTTTTTTTTTTTTTTTTTCCCAGTCATTAGGGACTTCATCTGACTGCCTGGACTTTTCAAATATGATGGAGAGAGGCCTGGCAACTACATCAGACAATTTCTTCAGGACCCTGGGATGCATGTTATCTAGCCACATAGACTTGTACTTGTTTAGTTTCATCAGGTGGTATTTAACCTATTCTTCACTTACAGTGGGAGCAACTTTACTCCTCCAGCCCTTATCTTCAGGTTCAGAGAAACGAAAGACATTGGAAACCTGACTGGCAATGAAGAGTGAGGCAAAGAAGTTGTTGAGTCTATCATTCTTCTTCATGTCTTTTCTTACCACTTCACTTTGCTCATCCATCAGAGGGGTCACATTCTCCTTGGCCTTTCTTTTCTGACCAAGGTATCAATAGAATCCCTTTCTGTTATTCTCTGCATCCCTTGCCAAGGTCAGTTCCATCCGTGCCTTGGATTTTCTGATCCCATCCCTGCACACTGGGACATCATCCATGTACACTTCCCAGGCCACATATCCCTGCTTCCACTGCCTGTGCATTTCCTTCTTGCACCTCAGTTTGACCAGCTGGTTTTTGCCCAGCCATCTGGGTTTTCTGTCCTTCCTGGCCGCTTTCTTTCTCAGGTGGATGGAGAGTTCTTGTGCTCCTCTATGGGAAACATCCTTAAAGAGTTGCCAGCTCTGTTCAGCTCCTTTTTTCCCTAAGGAGAGTGCTCCAGGGCATCTCATCCACTATGAGACCAAAAGGGTTTTAAAACACGAAAGCCAAGAAGCTTATTTTAATAAAAAATATGAACTCTTAAACAAAGAAAGCTCTTTTCGCACAGTGTGGGAAAATCAAAGAAAAATTGCCAAACACTTCACACAGCAGCATTGGAGTGGAGTCCTTTCTTCCCACAAACTCAGGGGTATTTTCCTGAGCTACAGTTCTGCCAGTTGTCAATGGCCAACATGCAGCAGTTTCTCAGTGTTCATGAAGTGCAAGCTTCCAACTGCAGCTGCAGTTCTCTGGAAGTCTTACCTTCTAATCTCAAGTTACTAGCCTGAGCAAATTCAGTAGTTCCCAAAGAAAATGAGCAACTTCACATCTCAATGTCTTACCAGGCTCTCTCAAAAGAACAGGATGAAAAACTTGAAAGAAATAGTGGGCAGTAACCCATCCATGGCATAATCTCATGCAATATATATATTTGCATAGCATGTATTTGCATTTAAACTGATCAGTTGGAGCAGTATCTCTTCTTGGTAGATCCACACTATTCTTTAGTACTACATTACTTTGTTACCACTTGCTAAATTGGGATGAACTATGCCATATAAATTCAAATTCTGCTCTCATTACTCCTGCTTCCTTTGTTAAGTGCATCTGCTTTGTTCCTGGAAAGGGCACACAGAGAACAGCAGTCTCATCTACAGCCATGCCACAAACAATGCCCTTCCAGGAACAGAACAATAGAGGTACACATGAATTGGAGTTTGCTTGCCAGCTGAGAGGATGTTGGAAATATCTTCCACTCTGCCTTCAGCACACTTTTGTCCACACAGAACAGGCAAGTACTTTTCTGACCCTACCCATTTCAATATGGGCAAGCTCTCACTGAGAGGCAAGTGGCTGCACAAAACTAAATGTCCCCCAGAGAGATTTACCTTTGTGCTTCTTTGCAAAATACTATACCAGTCAAAAGATATTATAGCAGAACTATAGGTTACACCCTGTTTCTGCTCGTCACCCTGAAACTGTGATTTCTATGTCACCATACAAGCATTGTCAGATAACACAAATATTTATAATAGTGATTAAAGCTTTCTGTATGGCACCAGCATGACTCATAATCTTACTATCCTGTAAGTGATAAGCATCTGTGTACCCACATTTTGAAAACATACATTTTTGCACTTTTCAAAATGCAACACACAATACAAGATTAAATCACAGCAATTTATTTAAAAGAACAGGTTTTGAGTTTGATGGAGGAACTTTTTTCAAACCACAAGACTATTTTGCTCACTAGAAGAAATAGGAAAAAAAAAAAAAAAAAAAGTAAACTTGTTTATAACTACAAATGCCATTGTGACAAGAAACATACACAATACAGAAACTTTAAATTCAATAACAAAAATTATAAAAAATGTCTCTTGATTCCTTTGTGACTATTTATTCCAGAGCCAAGAGAAACTGCATACTACATCATTGCTTAGTAACCCTGAAAATTGAATAATGTCTGTTTCTAAACATTTTACACATCACCCTGAATCAGCTGAATTCCTCATTTTTCTTTCACAGATTTTTGAATATCTTTATAGTTTATCTCCAGCATTTATTTTTCACTTTAACTACAGAATATTTTTTATTTTTTATTCTTATTTTTTTTTTGCCAAACAACTCTTGCTAGCAAATCCTATTAAGAAATAAGAATCAGAATTAGAATTAGAATTAGATTGCATGGAAAATTACTATTTTTATATTTCTCAAGGGAGAAACATAAAGTGAAATATATACCATACATATGCTGTGACTGCATTAGGAAAGAGGATCACTATAGACCTTCAAGAAATTTCTAATTGAAGAATAATTTACAAAATTCACAATATAATGATACACTTATAGAAATTTCCAAACCTGTAACATATGACCAGATGAATTCATTTATTTTCCTTTTTTTTTTTTTTTTTTTTTTTTTTCCTTGTAATTCTTGAGATGCTCTCATTCTTCCAGGCAGTCTTATATGTTTTATTTAATTGATTCTGTAGGCAATTAGATATTATGGACAGATGGAGCGCAATTCCTTTTAGAAAAGCATAACCAGCAAAAATGAGTTTGCTGCTTTGATTTAAATGACATTGTATGTGCACAGCTATTGCCTCTGGCAAACAAATAACACAAGAAAAAATATTACATGGTGCCAAAATATGAGGAAGACTTTTTCTAAAATGTTTAACAACATTTTAGGTCTGTTCACAATCCCAAGGAAATTCAATTTAAGACTCTTAATTATTTCAAGGGGATAAAAGCCAATTCTTTATTTAAGAATAAATAAATACTTTATTTATAAGCAGAAATTATAGTCATGTCTACTTCTTGAGTTAAATATTTATACGATTACATTCAACTAAGTTAGTTAATAATATATTAGTGTTAATATTTCTCATGAATTAAGTAATTTAAGAAACCAAATGTATTTGTGAATTAAGCTTGAAACTTAGACAAAATTTTAAACAAATACTTTCATTAATTAGTTAATAAATAAATAAATAATAAAGTCACCTACGCAAAGTACTCAGTCTTAAAACACTCTTGCTCTTTGTCTTTTAACTCTGGTTGACAGAATAATAGCAGATATTGTGAAATTTAAGTAATGTAACTGCAAGTACTGTGTTTTGTTAATCACGTATACAGGACAAAATTTTCCCTATGAATTACATGATAATTTTTCATGACAGCTCACACCATTACCATTCTTCTTCAAATAATGGGAGCAAGAATTATTTATTTTTTCCAGGAAAAATATGTGTATGTATATATTCTTTCTAACGAATTACAAACACTGTTTTTCTGTTCCCACCTGTTCTGTTCTGTTCTTGAGCTGAGAAACAATTGTGCCACAATGGAAACTGAAATGGGATTGAAAGGTATTACTCTACTCTGAGAAACTTGTAAAAATATAAAAGGCAGTGAGACAATGTACTATGTTAATGATGTATAAGATTACAAAGAAAGTAGGCATGATAGATATAACAGAATCTAGATAAGAATATATGATTTTGGAAAAGGATAGACAAGAATAATGTGTTAAAGTAATGGTTGAAATCTTCTACAGAATCTTAGAATCAGACTGGAATATGATCTGAGACCATTTATATCATCAGAGATGAATTGTCTCATTAAGACAGACTAAATTCCTAAGTTATTACTGGAATTTGTTCAGATGTGTTCATTTGGATCTCAGGGCCATATTCCTTGAAGGATGAAATGAGTGATAGTTCTGAAACTGCCCCAGTGACATTTTTAGAATGACCTTGACAATTAACACATTCTGGAAGAACAGGTCATAGAGTTGACCTGAGTAGCTGTGACTTGAATCTGTGAGCAAAACAAATAGAATTAGCCCTGTAGTTAAAGTTCGCTATTTCATAACACAGGGTGAAAACCTGGGGATTCAAGTCAAGGAAGGTAGCTGGACTGAAAAAGAAAACTAATACAGGATTAAAGGGAATCAAAGTCAAGAAGTTTTTGCCCTTTTTCTTAGCTTTTTTATTAACAAGATAGAAATAAAACTGCTTGGTTAGCATAGCTGCTGATGGGGGATGTGAAACACATCTTTGATCTAACACAAAACACTTGAACTAAACTAATCCCTGGCAAAAGTGTCAGTCTAAAATTGGTTCACACAGAAAAGATGAATTTGCAAAACTCTGCACCAGTAGGTGGAATCACTTTCCAGTGCCATTGTCTTTACTTTCCACTCCCATCTCTGAAGCCATCTGTTCAGGGACTTTGGAAGATGTAATTTTGTCTGTTTAGTCCTAGAACAATTAGGAATAAGCAGTCAAAATAATAGAGAAGGCATTAATTGGTATTTGTATACTTAAGGCTCAAATATGTTTATAAATACAATAAGGCTGAAATTTGGCCCAGCATGATATTTTTGCCCTTTTAGATGTAGTTTAACAGACAGGGAAACCAACTCATACAATCATAAAAGTCTTGTCTGAAAAGAATCTCTGGAGGCTACCTAGTTTAATTTCTATTTGAAGAGAAATTATCCCCAGCAGTTGGTCAAATCAGCCTTGGCTTTGCCTACTAAAGTCTTGAAAATTACCAAGGAAGGAGATGCCATGACTTTTATAGGTAAACGGATCCTATATTATATCCATATATCGGCACCCCAAATCCCTACTCTTGTCAGTAAAAAAGTTTTCCTAAGATCCAATCCAAAACTGTAACTCATGGACATTGCCCCATCACATCTCCTGTCATTACAGGGAAAGTTTATTTCTGTGGCCTTTGTAACTCATCTTCAAGTATCTGTGGATTATCCCCAAATAATATGCAACAGAGAAGTGTTCCCTCCTTGGAAGTGTTTAAGAACAGTTGGATGGAGCTTTGAGCAACCTGTTCTAGTGAAAGCTGTACCTTCTTTGTAGAACTCTCAAGAAAGTGAACCTTCTAGTTTCTAGTGCCCTAATCGACCTTTTCTTGTACATGTTAAGATAAAAGTACATAAAAACAAACTAATAAACACACACAATAAAGCATTACTTTTTTTTTTTTTTTTTTTTTTTTTTTTTTTTTTTCCTCCTCATTCATATTTCAAAGCATCTGGCTAGATTTATTTTGATGTTTATACAAAAGACCTTTGATGTGGTCCAAGCAGTCAACCAGAAAGCGTTGCTGTGTGATTAGCTTGTAGTCCTGTATTCAGGTCTTCAACCTACAGAGCATTTTGCACTGATCTATCATTGCATTTCATTTACTACATATCTCACTGATTTCACTGACACAGAACCAATGTTCTAGTATCTTGCTAGTGCCAAAGTACTCTGCTATGCACAGTACTTGGAAGGAATGAACCCAAATTTTGGTGCCCAAATCTAATTGAAAAATAACGGTAACTGAGCCTTAAATAGAAGACAGGCACCCATAGAGTCCTGGAAATTTAATTCTTATTAAGCAGCTTTGATTCATAAATTTGTTTAAATTAACAAAACCCAAACTAAACAGAAAAAGATGGTATAAATAAAAAATACTGATTCACACAGAAACTTAATATACCTTGTGTTACAAAATTAAATGATATTGATAGATCCCTTCAAATTAAAGGATCTACCAGACCAGAAGTTTCTCCTGTTTTTATGCCTCTCTTTTTGTCCATGGAAAATAACACTAATATGGCCTGGGTTCTGTTTCAGTCAAAGAACAGCTTATGGACCCTGATAAATTTGACACATTTGTCATAGCATTCTGATACTCATCAAAGACACCAAGCAACACAGACTAACTCAGATTTTGGAGGACTGAGAATGAAAAAACCTGAGTAATTTTCACCATTCTGACAACATTCATCAGTGTCAATTCTAAAGCAAAATACATTATCATTTTTTGCTGTTGTTGTTGTTGCTTTCATATTGTACAAAACCTGAGGATTTTGTCATGTTATGAAGGGATTTTATGAGTCTTCAGTGAAGCTGAAAACTAGTGCTTATCATCTTACCTCAACATCAGCCTTATTAAGTCTCGGTCCTTGTATTCATTTAAAAATTCCAGTATAGAAATCAGAGTATAAAATAACTTAACAGTATGATATTCAAACTACAAATTCTATTTTTTCCACTATTCTTCTGTCAGCAGATGTACTTTTATACCTTCAGCTTCCTATAGCTTCTTTGCAAAATCCACACATTAAGCTTAATCTATGAAAGAATTTACCAACACACTTTGTGATTTTCCACTTACAAGATTTGTGATTTTTCCCATTTTCTCAAGCTGTAGCATCATGATTTTTTATTTTATTTTATTTTATTTTTAAAAATGGGTTACAAAATTTTTGAATGCAAAAAAAGAGGATCAGAACAAATAAATCAGTGCTTCATAGTTTAAGTTTCTCACAATTTGAAGAGCTTCTAATATATCTCAGCTTTGTCCTCCCATTCAGCAGTGTCCTGACATACCTCTGAACTCATAATCTTGGTTACATAGTATTCAAGGATAGAAAAGCCTACTGCTCAGACTGTGTTCCTAAATGGTACGTACCATGCATTCACATCCATTAACACTCCATTAAATCTGTAACACCATTTATGACCTACAGCTACATGACACCAAACTTGCAATTTCTGTCTCAGCAGTGGCTCAAACAGGTAACATGTTAGTACACAAACTGCATTTATCTTCTATTTAAGATATCTCCAGTCCCTGGATTATACATTGAAATACATACTGATCCTAAGCTTTTCTTCTTGGGAACATTCCTCTACTAAAATTCCAGTGGTATATGTTGTCTACAAAGTCAGGCTTCTTTTGAGATTTTTGTTAATTTTGTTAATTTTGCAGGAGTGTTTTCAACCAGAACCTCAACTAAAGACAGATAGATTTAATGAACTGATTGGCTGACATGACTAATTTAATTCACAATACAGATCTGGAGACGTCATATGCAAAAGTGAACATGGAATACAAAGAATTAAGTCTGTCACTAGGAAGTGTTAGACTACCACTACAAGGGAACTGATATATGGGCAGACAAAAAGCAATGTAAGAAGAGTAACCATTCTTGGCAAGAGCTATAAAGGACAAAATTTTCTTTAATTTGGTTAGGATTGTTGGGTACTGCTAGATACTGGAGAATATAGAAATATACCAGTTTACAATGGAATTTCTTAATATGGTATAAATTTGCCTAGAGATATAAATGACAACACATCAGATGAGTAAAACTGATGACAGTGCAATATGTCACTATCCCTGCTACCTAGTTTAATTCTGATTATAATGTATAGTTCAACCCTTGGAATTCAAATCTGGAAAATATATACTTTTTCGCTCTATTCTAGCCTAGACCCTTCTGATGCTCAAGCCAGCTATGCTAAGGTGAAACTATTTATGAGCATCATTGTGTACAAAAAAGCTGTTTATTTCATGATTTTGTTTCCAAGTGAATGACTACAAATTTCTGCATGGAAGTGCTGCCACTCCAGCCTCTTGTCTGAGAAAGTGGGCTGGAATCCCTTGGAATGGCAACAGTTCCAGAGAAAATGAACTTAATTCTCAGGAAGTAAATTTTGGATTGCATTCATAGCTAAATTATAAAATTAAAATTCATGAATGTGTTCACATTTACTTGAACAGATGAGAGAATAAGGGTTGAAAAGGCCTTCTTCTTGCACATTTTGTTTAACAGAAAATGAAAAAAAAAAAAAAAAGAGGATTTTTGCCACTTTTAATGTCCCTTCTTAAACATATATTGAATTGTTTATTAAAAGGGCTTCTATATTCTCTCCCTTTGCATGCAGACATCATTTTTAAGATTTGATTATTGCACTGTGTTTCTATAGCAACTCCCAACAAAGGTCTATTAAGCAACCTTCAAATACAACAGCAAAAAAAAATCTTTAATTATAAATAGTCTATGAGAGAAAAACCTCTCTTTAATTATTAACTACCTGATTTAACAGCTATATAAAGTAATAAATATGTCTGCTTGTAGCAAAGAGATTGATGTTATCTATAGAAATCAAAAGGACAGACAAGGCTGGAGTTAGGGCAACATTCAAAAGAAAGATTAATTTTTTGAACAAAATGTTAAACATTGTGACTGAATATCTCTTTGAACTTAACCTAATTTTTAAATTAAAATAACCATATTACTAACCACAGAAAACTGATATAATTTCACTAAATTCAATGGAACTAAGCCAATATACATCTGCAAAAGACCTTAGTATTGTATTATATATATATATATATTTAGGATGAGAGAACTTAATACTCTCTAAAGTGAATGGACAATTCTGAAAGAAAGAATATGACAAATATTTAAATCAATATTAACCCAAGTAAAATTGAATTTGGTTCATACCATTTTTCCATTGAATGTTGAGATGAAGTCCCTGTTTTGACATGCATGTCTACACACTCCATCTTCAGAATGCCATCTGAAATGTTTACAAATGATGCCAATGGCTATTGTTGAATATGTATTATAAAACAAAGAAAAAATACCCCCCCCAAAAAACAAACAAACAAAAAACAAAACAAAAAAACCCTGCATCTTAAATGTTCTACCCTAACTTAAATACATTTAACCTTAAACCAACATACTTTCTAACTTGTGCTAGAGTATATTTTCATGTCTGGTTGATAGAACCTCTTTCATCTGAACCAAAATCTATATAGGGACTGGGCTTTTGTGTCATCTATAGAGTTTTCTCCCAAATACACAGTAATTCACTTACAGTTTTGTGATATGTTTCCAAACTATTGTGCAGCCCACTTCTAAAGCAGAGCTTTCCAAGACTGTCTTTGTTATCCTAGGAAAACAAAGCAAATATACATCTACAGAAGCTGAAAACAGTAAGGCCAGATTCTGTGTGTTCTCTATTCTTTTCACTGTCAGCTTTTTCCCCTTCGGACTGGTGAAATGAAATCTGAAGTAACCGAAAAAGAGAGCTGGGAAAGTGTGAATTCAGGAATTCACACAACTTCATTATTCTGTCTGAAATTGTTTACAATATTTATCTCACTATTTTTGTCATGTTCCTTCTGCAGGTATGACTTTTAATACACACAGGCTTGACCTTTAATACACACAAGTGAGAGGTGATAACTTTTCTTTAAACTACTGTGTTGATGATTAATAGAACTGAAATCAGAATTAATATGACATCTTTAAAACTTCAGTTACTATATGTTTCTACTTTAGTGAGGAAATGGTGCCAATTTTTTTTGTCTTCAAAACAGAGTGGTGAAAGTTTCCAGAGAAGCAGAAAAGCAGCTGGGAAGAAGAATGTTTTATATTCACAAACCCACACATATAAAGAAAGATGAAGTGACAGATATGAGACATTAATAAACTGAAAAGCACAATACAATGTGTCGTGTACAATGGTTTGAAACACTCCTCGAATTCAGGAATATTGTAAGGGCATAATGTTTTATGAAAGCTAGACATTTATGGTACCTACCCCAATGTATTACTGGTTTCTTCTAGTATTAATACTGAATTTTATAGCTACCATCAAATCTTTAATATCAGACCATGTCAATGGCTGATTTACCGCTTCAGTATAGGAAGTTAAAAAAATAATTTAAGAAAAAAAAATTATCACTAGTGGGATTTTGTTCTTAAAGTTCAGTTATACCCAAGATGAAATTTAAGAAGATTGAGACTAAACCATTAAATGGTGTCTCAGCTGAAGAATAGCTCCTTCAAATTACGTCTGATTTCTGTCTTATGACTTTTTGAAGGCACTACAATTGTCAACCACAGAAAATTGAGTTGAGTCAATCTAATTCCATGATCCACAAACAAATGAAGCTTGTCTTCCTCTGTGGCATAAGGCTGAATTTTCATATCACTTAATTTTTAATAAGTACTAAGCTACTTTAGCAACATCTTTGTAGAAGCCTCTGTTCTCTGGAAGACCTTTGTTTTAATAAAATATTTTGGAACTTAGTCTTTGAGACCTTTATCCCTTGTTCAATTTCAGCCACACTAGATATGAGAATTCAAAAGATACAGAAGGACAGAGACAATTTTTATTTATTTATTTATTTATTTATTTTTCCTCCTCTCTCTGGATGTGTCCAAATACTTAAATCCACAAGGTCACTATGTTTTCACATTTTAACATGGAAGCTTCTGAATTTAATTCCATGGATAATATTTCATCAGTTTCAAGAGAAAATTTATTTATTAGATATATAATTTTAGAACATCCTAAGGAATATGAATGACATAGTTTTCACAGCCCTTTTTCTAGGACCTGTTTTGTTGTTGTTGTTGTTTTGTTTTTGTTTTAATAAGCAATCCTTTTAAACCATCTTATTTAAACCAATGAATCTGAATTTTCTTATTTTATACAAGATACTATAAGAAAACCTTTTATCTCTATAGACATGCTATTTCCTATATAATTTAAAATAGCTGGGCAAACATTTCTCTGGGATGAAAATAATGTTCAGATATACGAGACCAACTACAGTGAAAGCTGCGGGGGAATATATCTAAACAAGAAAAATCATAAAAATAAAGACCACAGAAGAAAAAAAATAAGGAAAGGGAAAGGGAAAGGGAAAGGGAAAGGGAAAGGGAAAGGGAAAGGGAAAGGGAAAGGGAAAGGGAAAGGGAAAGGGAAAGGGAAAGGGACAGGGACAGGGAAAG
>NC_048894.1:88176790-88184239 GCF_011077185.1 Oxyura jamaicensis
AAAATAAAAGAAAAGAAAAGAAAATAAAAGAAAATAAAAGAAAAGAAAAGAAAAGAAAAGAAAAGAAAAGAAAAGAAAAGAAAAGAAAAGAAAAGAAAAGAAAAAAGAAGAAAATGAGACCAAACCACAAAGGAATAAAATATTAGGATAAACACTTTTTTCGTCCAAGAAAATTGATAATTAGATGGAGATTTCAGTACTGAGAAAAAAAAAAAAAAAAGCATACAGATGTGGTATCTCAAGTCTTCATGTCCCATGTGAGTTTTCTTATGATTTTCTATAACAAATGGTAAAATGACAGTGTACAACTGAAGAAAATTGGTAATTTTGTTATTAGTAGAAAATTCAAATATGAGAAGCCCAGATGTTTCTCCATAATTTTAGAGGTAGGCACATATCTGAATTTTTGTGGGAGTTCTGTCTCACTCAGAAGTTTGTTATAAATAAATTATGATTAGATAATTAAAAATTATCATAATGCAAAAGTGTATATTTTAAAAGTGAAGGTGATTCTGGCAATCTTCATTCTGTTATTTTTTTCCTCTTGAGATTGCAACATTTTTGAAAATTCACAGATATTCATGCCTGTTGATTGGTATTTTATTCATTATGTTCACGAAATTGTCTTAAACAAACAAGACAGGTAAATGGATTTGTAAAAACACACTAGATATCTATTCTCCATATCTGAAGTGTTTCATAAATATTGCTGTTTACAGATCTTAACTTTGCAGCACAAGGTAATCTATAAAACCAACCTACACTCCACAGCTCACTTTCTATTCATGTATTGTTATATCAGGCAAATATGAACAAAAAACTTCATATGTTTGTATATCACACTTTAAAGAAATAGTACTTATTTACAATAATGTGTATGTTAAATACTTTCTAATTTTCAAACTATCCTAATAATGACTTTCCCTTTTATATCCATGTGAGTCCTTCAGAAAATATTACTTTTATATGACAAAGTGAGTATGTTTGAAACCATTCCTTATTATATGTAAGATAAATGCTAAGCAGATAAAGTTTATTAAAATTAAATACTTACATTATAAAAAGAAAGTTGCTTAATAGAGGAACAGATGGTTAATGGGCTGTGACTAGCCACAAATGAGTTGTGAATATTATGAGTTGTGAATATTACAGCAAGAATCTATCAACAGATAGCAACATTATTCTGGACAAGGACCAATTGCCTAGAGTCAGTACACATTCTAATTTAAAACTCCTTTTTTTTTTTTTTTTTTTTTTTTTAATTAACAATATGATGGAGTCACTTTGCTGGAAACAATTGAACAGAACTGACAAATTCATAATGCTTCAGACCATGAAATCACAATTGGTCCAATCACAGATACATTTATCATGCCTGTAGAGATATTGTTATTGTTACATCTTATAATGTTTCTCACTGTGATAACTGGTCCTTGGAAATAGGTCCGTGTTGCAAAATAATCCACTCAAATAAATTTATTCATAAGACCCAGCAGTACACACACACACATACACATATATATGTTAAAAAGAAGACTCTTTCATAAATTTTCTTCTTCAGAAAGCACTTGAGAAGCACTCTAATAGAGCTTTTAACATAGAAGGGTCTAGGTAAATGCTTTGTTCTATATGTCTGTGTTTAGAGATATTTTTACACTTAAGTGTGAAAGCAGATGTAATGACTAAATAAACATGTGACTTCTATCTGTTTGTAGAGCTTCCTTCTAGGCAAAGGAACACCAGTCTGTTTTGCTTCTATAAAATTTTATAAGGATTTAAAATGCTGTCACAATAAACCTTTATTACTTTCTTTTTTTTATTATTTTTCTTGTGGTTCTTACCAAGAGCATAAAATCTATGATAGCTGTCCAGGACAACATAGTACAAGAAACTCACACAGACTAAATCAACAAGATTCACTGTAAGTATTTATATGGATATATTTAAGCTTAATTGGACTCAATAATCCCTGGTCCTATTTCAGTGTTTTCAGTATTTCAATGACTTATTTTTTTAAAAATTATAGATAATTGTAACAAAATGTCAGTATTGTTTTAGTAAAAAAATATACACTAGTGCTTCTCTAAAAGACATAAAACCATAGTAATTCCTCTTTGAACTAAACATCACGTAACGGAAGAGCATCCCAGTTTTAATTCAAGAATTCCAGTTTTGAATCATAAGATCATATATAATAATTCCTTATATATAAGGAATATATAATAATTCCTTATTTGAAACATAAGATCATATTATATTTACCAGCTATCTAAAAGCTAAATTTTCATGTTTCCTCTGAGCTAACGGACTGATCTCTGAAAACAATAGCTCTCTGAAAAAAAAAAAAAAAAAAAAAAAGAAAAAGAAAAAAACAACCAACAAACAAACAAAAATGGTTTGAATTCCCTGAGTCTTTAACAACAAATTTGTGCTTTTAACTCAAGCTTCTTCTGTGTTCCTTCTAGATCTTCAACACCTTTATTTTTGCATAGACACAAAAATTGTTAAGTATTTTCCTAACAACCACAATCAGGATAAACAGAAAACTTAATTTTCTCGCTTAGTATTGGTAGCTAGGAATTGTATTAGATTTTCGAAGTAATTATTTCATAGTGTAAACTAATATATTTTAATTAATATCTGATCATCTTCAAGCTCTGGTGAGCTGGTGTTTTTTAAACATTCCAACTTGCCTTTTGTAAATATGGCCTATAATTTTTTTTATAAATTTTATGACTTTATACTGGGGAGTAATTCTAATTCATTACATTATGTACATTCGATTGCAGATACAATATATTAAAAATATTATTTTAAAAATATATTTGAGTAAGTTCTCATAATGTCCATTTCTTTGTACTTAAAACTTGAACAACATGCAACTGTAGGTACCTAATGCCACAAAAAATGCACTGAAAAATATTCTTAATTAGAATAAAATGTTTATGCATTTGAAATTGGAAGCCAGAAAGAAACTTTTGAAACTAAATTTTTTTATTTAAATTCTTTGTCCTCAAAATTAAAATTTATTTTATGTCACAATAGTCCTATAACTTAAATCGTCAAGATATTTGGATTTATTTTTCTTCAGATCAGTACAAGATTACTATTTGCATAAGGTAATTCTAATCTGAAAAATAAGCAAATATCTGTTAAACATGAAATAATGCTACTAAACCACTTGCACCTACAACATTTTATCAATCTTTCTTCTACTCAAGTCTCTAAAGTCTACCCTGGTAATCTATGGTAAAGGTTTAACTCCCTTCTATTGATCATGAACTTATACAGTTTGATGGTTTGTTTATATATTTTAAACAAAAACAACAAAAACCAAAACTTTTTGAATAGTAAAGATACCAACATATTAAATTTTCAGTCTCAAGAGAAAGGAAAAAAAAAATACTTTGCTATTTTAATAATAATCTAATTAAGCAACTGATGAACCAGAGGTATTATGGCTTCTTTTTCATCTTTGCCTATTAGTTGGGCTTTTTTCTTTCTTTCTGTTTTTCTTTCTCTAGCTCGTTTTAGTACCATGTGAACTCATTAGCGCCATGTGAAAACCGTAGATTATTTGTCTTTTTCTCAGGTCTGTCAGCAACAAAACAAAACCTCATGAACATAGTAAATGTATAAATTGGTTCCCAATAAATAATAAATCACAGTTCTCAGTTAAATGATGAAAGACTGTAGCAAGAGAGAACTTGTACTATTTTCAGTATCTGGATAACTCAAGCTTTCTTATATCTACTGGGTACTTGATCAGCTATTCGAAAACAAGGTAGTTTCTTACCTACCAAGCAACATAATCTAGTTTGTATCATTATATTTGTTCCTTCAAAGACTTCTGCTAATACAGAGACAATAATTTTCTGCGTCTTCCATTCTATAGCCCTTCTCACTTCAATGAGATTATCAAACCCACAATTTTCAATCAAACTTTAAATGTATCTATTAGGTAACATTGTCATATACTAATAAATATAGAAAAAGTTATATTATATTTGATTTGCCCATTGTAAGCAAAACTGTAAAGAAAAGGTCTCTTCAAAGGTCAGCCGACAAGTTGTTAAACTTTACTATTCAGAATCAAGCACTGACTATGAAAAAGGAAAATTAGACTAAGTGAAGACAGCACTTTACAATCAAGCTACCTCAAACCTTCCAAAACCACCGGCCTCCCTTCATGTTTGCCCCTGGGTTTAAGCTAACAAAAATATCACACTGATTGTGTCAATTACTTTTTTTTTCTTATAAAAAGCATGTTCTCAGACTATTCCAAAACTACCCTCTAAGCGAGTCTTGAATGAACTGTGGGATGGAGGAAAGAATACTTTTGAAGAGTTAAGAGTGAATCATGAGTCCTATTCTCAGCACACTGAAGCAGCACCATGGGAGAGGATTAACAGAACCTATCTCCTACAGACTTTCTCTTTGAAATTCTAAGCCGCTTACTGTAGGAACTTTAGGAGTAGCCATGCTCTCCTCAAGCTTCTGCACACTGTCGTCAGATGTACACACTCAATAAGAGTTAACCAAAACTTTGGCTGTAAATACACCTGGAACTTGCAACTAACTTTCATCTTGCTCACTTAGAATTCTCTCAGTTAGGTTACAGAACTCAGATTATTTGTTGCCACTAGTTTGTTTTATTCTGTAACTGCAAGTGATCTTTATACCACAAAGAAATCAGATAGGATGTTTCCAATATATAGTAGAGTTATACCTAGAAAAGTTAGATTCCCTTTAGACACTTAACAGTGGCCAGAAATCAAAAGAGAAAGCAGGTTTTTAACAGTTTTTACTAGGTGGCACTTCCTGTTCAGAATAACTGTAGTGAAGCAATATTTTAAACACTGCAAGGCAGCATAAAAGACAACTTTCATTTATTTGCCTGCTTTTATTTACTTGTTCTAAACTCCATCTAGTTATTTTCACAAGTTATAACAGAGGTTTACAGAATGACTTTAACTGAAATTCTCAGATCCCTACAGTTCAAATTCATTTCATTATAACAAGAAATAACATATGCTCCAAAAGTTGTTCCAGTATTTGTCTTCACAAACAAGGCAAAACATTCCCCTTCGCTTCATGTCTACAAACTTTCAAGACAAAATATTGACTCTTCCACACCTTAGACAGAGACCCAAATGAACTGTTACAAATTAAATTCACATAATCTTCTGCCCCATATCCCTTACTTCTCTTTTTGCGACCTGAATTAATTTATTGAATGAATGCTGAAATTTATGCTAGCTGTTCCTGTTCCACTGAAAAGAGGACTTCAACATTGTCATCATTTTGCACCTGAGGACTCTATGTGATTTTCACTTTATACATCATTTCAGTTTTATATCAGACTGTATGATTTATTTCATAGGAATTTAATGTATTATTCACTGTTATCTAGCATAGAAAATCAGGTCGTCTTCTCTGTGTAGATATATCGGATGCAACATAGGGTGGGTTTTTTTGTTTGTTTTTCAGTGTAGCAGTACAAGATGCTTTTGTTGTAAAGTCCCACTGAGACTATAATTTTAAATAAAAATAATAAAAGGAAGTTAGTTTGATACTTTTTTTTTTCTTCCTAAAGTTCTTTCAAAACAGGGCAAAATGTTTCATTTTAATCATATCACAATAGTTTGCTCTGTGCGTGTCTCCACACACTTGACACATCTGTTGTGCACGTTTTGCTCTTCTCTTATATAAATGTAAGTTTGTTCCAGTAACTTTATAAATATTTCAACAGGTGTATGTTAACACTTCAACATAAAGTTAGAAAAATAGTTGAAACATTCCAGCCGGCAACAAGGGAGATTGGTGCATAATTGACATCAAGAAGGAAGGGGGAAGAGAAAGAAAAATATGGCCTTTTGTACTGTATGACTTGTTTTTACAGTTTTGATTGCATATTTCTTAAAAACCCAATAAACTAATTGTATGTTCTTCTAATTCATTACAGGTAATTTAAGAGAGTCAGCAAGTGTAGTGAAAGAATCTGTTATTCAAAAGCTATATCCAACTTGTTTTATTTTTCAGGTTCAGAATTGATCTCAAACCTGTTTTCAGGCAATGTCACTCACAAGAATTTTTATTTCTATAGTCCAGAGTTCTCCAAGTAGAGTAACTACTGAGCATTTGACCATAGCCTTGGCTGCATTTCTCATTAGTGAGCATATCACACATATCATATGAATATCACCCATTTCTTTCTATTTTATAAAAATATTTTATACATATACTTAAATCTCAAAAGTCTGTTTAACTTGGGGATGCTAGATAACTCTCATATTCTATGGCATCTCTTAAATTAATACATCTCTTTCATGCATTTTATTTTCATTTACTTTTTACCTTTTCAGAAGGGCTCCTTGAGTAACTGGTTCATACACAGGTTTCACACAGGTTTCAAGAGACACGTTCTTTCTGATTCAACCTTTAATTCATCTTTCCTGTGCTCATGTGGAACAACCCCAGCAACTCATCCAGAAGACAGTTAACCCAATCCCCAGGTTAAGATACTTGCTTCTTTACACCCAGTTCCATATTCCTTCAGACACAACTCATAAACCAGAAGTCGGGAGGAGTGTGTGTGTGTATGTGTGTGTGTCTGTGTGTCTGTGCGTATATGTGCACGCACGTGTGCACACGCTGGGCCAGGAGGGAGAACAGCACAAAAAAAAAAAAAAAAAGAAGACACAGAAGTCAATACATAAATAAATTACACTCCTCTGAGTTTCATCATAACTTTTTAATGATGTATCTGCAGAAAAACCTGACCCGAAAAGTAAATATGAGCTCTAACACTAACATTGACACTATATAGTATATTTCCTGCATAAGATTTGCCATATCTATTTTCTCTAAAAGAAACAGTCTTTGCTGTTTCAGAGTCCTCATTGTTTTTCCTTTGTGATCTTCTAAGGCTTGCAAAGTTGTTTTTGTTTGTTTGGTTGGTTGGTTTTTATTTTATTATTATTTTTTTCAGTGTGTGTGTACATGCACGCACGCTTTTCTTCACAGTAATCAAAATACTGAAAAATTGAAAGAGCTGATTTGAGGATGAGTTGTACCTATTAATATTACAGAAGCCACATCCTGAATTTCAATAGCATTGGCAAACCGTATTTTCAGTTCCTTTTTTAGGTCAAATCTCAAGACTTTTCTCATTGACAGGAGACAAAGCCATATCCCAAGTTGTACCTAGAGAAGCTAGGTATAAATAGTACATCATTTCACTGGGACATGGGAGAAAAATTCTTCTCCGGTTCCCTTCAGCCAGCATACCAGCTTAACCATATTACAGCTCCTACTGAAGTCTCCAGTTAATTTTCATATCCATCTGGTAGAACTACACAGTAATATGTATTACTTTGATTCCAAAGTAATTTAAGTGTATATTACAGTGGAGAAAAAAGGAAAATACTTTTCTCCCCCCCCCCCTTT
>NC_048894.1:88184249-88269724 GCF_011077185.1 Oxyura jamaicensis
TTTAGTATATTTGCTTCAAGTAAAGATATTTGCAACTGCTTTACATATGGTGTATCATTTCAAATACCAAGAAGAAGCACCTTCACATCCCCTCTAGATCTGATTTCCCGTTTACTGCTTAGGTTTCTCTGACATTGTTCACCTAGTTTGTCCTGTGATATGCATGTTTTCTCAGAATGCTGTCTCAACTTTTTTATGTGTGTGTGTTTTACTACATAAACACAAAAGGTGAAATATAATTTAAGACATTTAGGAAACAGTAGTCTATTGTGATACAAAAAAGTGAGGTGTAAAAGTTGAAATCTGGCACCCAGTTCTTTTTTGATTTATTATACGCATTCCATTACCAATGACATTGCAGCTCAGAGGACCTTATTAATAAATTGCATTTTTTTAGGATGGTGTAATTTTATTATTGTCATTCTTGTGACACAGAAACATTGGGAGATAATTCAACAATGACAAAATAAAGGAGAACAAAAAAGTATGAAATAAATGATATGTAAAATCAAGAATGCTTTATATAATGAAAACCAAAGAATCCTTTATATTATAAAAAATGTACTCTGTTTTTTCTTCCAGTTGCAAGGAATATACTCTGGTTCATCTTCAGATCTTGTAAATCTGTAAGCAAACCAGTATGGGTATGACCACTTTTCCCATTGACACATGCAAGGGCCACTGAGTCTCAACTTTAACCTCCAGATATAATCTGCAGCTATCCAGCTCCCATCTCTCCCTCTAAACAAATCTACACAGAAAGGAATTCTGTGCAAGTAATTATTTCCAACATTGAAGGCAGATAAGGGGTTAATTTATTTTCCCTATTAATAACCTCATAAAACAAATTAGGCAGGAGAAAGAAAACATCTAAGCAAAATGTTTACAGTCTTTCTTCAGTTAGGTGTTTTTTCTTTATTCTCCAATTGTCTTCATTAGAGGCTGCGTATCACCCTGTTACTTTAGAGCTACGGGGTGTCATGCATAGTCCTTTCCGTATCCCTTCAGATTCTGTAGTCACTCTTATTTCCTGTATGTCAGCTTGACACTTATCCACACACCTCTAACACTTCCTCTATCACTGAAAAAAAAAAAAAAAAAAAAAAGACAAACAAAACACTTATGAGTACAGTTTCTAATCTGTAATCTGTACAGTTTCTAATCTGATGAAGGTGTCGACTATCCTCTCTATCAAAGTTCAGCTCTAGGTATAAGGTGTATCATGGTATCACCGTGATTCCTAAAGTTAATTATTTATTTGGGGGGGAACGGGGGGGACAGGGGACACATTTCAGGCTATACTCTTGTCAAAAGGTTACCTGTGAATTCCCCCTTGTGTCCAATTTGTGTAGCATTTCAATCTGTTACAGACCTCAGCTATAATAGCTTGATTTTAATCTCTGTACTGATTCATGGAGCTTTTAGGTTTTTTCCTTGTCACAAGGTTCTGTCTCCTTTGTGCCAATCAAAACAATTGTCCTCCAAACAATAGCTAATACCTTTTAACACTTTTTAATAAAATTAAAGAATTAAGAATAAATAATAATAATAATGATAATAAATAATAAAAAGAATAAATAAGAATAAATACAATTAAAATTAAGAATAAAATTACTTTTATTCTTGTTACATACTATTAACTTTATTTAAAGAAAAATGGTTTACAGGTTTTGTTGAGTTGTAGCTTTAAAGAACATCCACATTGTAAATGAACATTAGAGTAAGAGTTTACCTTGTGATTCCATGATCTTTTTCCTTTCTATAGGAGTAAAAAATATCTAAGTAATTCTGCTTTCTGTAAAAAAATATTGCAGAAGGCTAAGACAGTCACATCCATGATAGTACAACATAGTGCTTTTAATACAAGAACTAAAATATGCTTTTATGATCTCGTGAAAAATATTATATTCCAGATTATTTATTTATTTATTTATTTATTCAGATTTACCCTTCTGTTTACCTAATGAAGATATTCACACTTACAGCACATGTGCAAACACTTCGTTTTCACAGTCTAGACCATAATGGAAATCTGTTAATACATGTGTAGAAAACACCAGAGAGTTTTTTCTTTTTTTTTTTTTTTTTTTTTTTTCCTGATGTTGACAAGAAATGAAATGGTACAGGACACCCTTTTTCCTAACAAGATTGTTGGAAACAAACACTCATTGACTGAACTACAATTTCTGCATTAGAATTATATGAGAATACTTCTAAATGAAATCATGGCAAGGCCTCAGGCAAGTATTACAGCATTATATCAAACAGACGTTAGTTTTTAAAATCCACATTTACTAAGGATGGGTAAGGTCTGAGAAGAGTCAGTGTTTTAGTTTCCTTTGGGCAGGCATCTGAAATACCAAATCTAACTCCCCTTAAATGTCAGTTTCAAAGCCTTCTTCTTTTTTTTTTTCTTTTTTTTTTTTTTTTCTTTTTTTTTTTTTTTTCTGGTGTAAGTGAAAGCAGGATAAAATCCAGGCTGAAGACTTGGTTTTCCACATAATGTTTTGAAAACATCTTTACAGCATGAAAAACATCTTTACTGAAGTTAACATTTTGAAATCTGGAGGAAAAAAAAAAAAAAAAAAATACATGATCGTGCTAAGTTACAAGATTCAGATGCATAGCAACCTATCTGTTCAAAAGTGCATGTCAGAGCTTAGTAAAAATTTTCCCTCTGTAAAGGGCAAATGTAGGTAATTCAATACTCATTTATCCACCTTGCTTTGTTTTCTACTATACATTTCCACCTTCTCTTGAAAAGATATTTAAGATTTTCTTAACACTCCCCTAAGCTAAGAGTCAGACTTTTTTTTTTTTTTTTTAATATTTAACCTGCTAAAATGAGAATAGCTAAGATGTGGGGCATGGTTAACCTAACTATGGCAAGAGCTACTTGAGTTTTTCCTGATGTTCTCATGAATCTAGGCTGCTACCCAGTTGGTTTGGTAACCTAGACCTTAGCAATCTTCCTCTTGCATGCAATTCCACTAAAGATTGTAGGTAAAGCTGTTTCCTGTAGCCAAACACATTAATTGCACATTATCAATTCTAAGGTTCTGATTCTTATATTCTCTGTCAATCTTCTTGGCCATAGGGACTTGTGTACTGTGAGTACTTTGCGTTTGGTACCCATCCTAAATAATGTGTTTTCAAAACATTTATATTGCAACTAAAATTATAGTCAGGCTTTTAACTTTTTTTTTTTTTTTTTTTTTTTTTTTTAATGCACAATGTATAGCTGAATCTTTGTTCTGTGTGGAGAAATCACTGGCTCCTATTAAAAGCAGTATTTCTCTGCTCCTAACTAAATACAAAGACATGCTTTGATAGCTCTTATAACTGGAGGTTGACACCAGTGGAAGAGACCTTTTATCATCTGATTGGGTATAAACTACTTCAGGTGGAGGCAGAATCTCCCTGGGTTGTATTAATTGCCTTCTGGGCAAAACTTAGATTTCTCTTAAGGCAGCAGATTCTATTTCCTTTGGAGTTTATGAAAGAGCAACTTAATCTAATACTTTTTTTTTCAATTTACTGCAGATCCCAGTGTTCCTGGCCTGTTCTGTGTTTACGTTTCCGAACTTTGGCAGTTACACCATAGGATCCTTTTAAAAGTGAAAAATGAAACACAATTATGGCACTTGAAAGTGCACTACAGAGAACATCTTTAGCAAAGAAGTAGGAAGAACAAGTAATCCCTGTCAGCATACCACTGAAATCAAGTGCATTTTAAACAAGTGGTTTATCAATCCTGATCTTCAGGGATGTACTATAATTGCATCCTCTTACACCATCTCAGATCCTGGACTGAGGCAGTTTCTAAAATGGACAAAATAAATAAATAAATGGTAGCACAGCAGTAGAATAAAAATTCATTCTGTACTTCTTAAAACAAAGCCGCTGGAAATTTGTCTAAATGGTGATTAATTGGTTTATAAATGAATCCCTTAGTTAATTCATAGTTGAGCACAAAGCTACTTCTCACCCCCACAAACCAGTCATTCTTAATCTAACTAATCTCGATGTTCCTAGAAGTTAATTTAGTGATGCTGAATAAATAGCTGGAAGCATTGAACATTACCATAGAAAATAACAACAACAACAACAAAGAATTAGCTCAGCAACAGATAGTCCAGATTAACATTTACTCTCATTTTAAAATACCATATAAATCACAGAATAGAATTTGTAACATGAAAAAATCCAAATTCTTCTAAATTCCATGAAAATTAAATCCTACCTAAAATCACCCTAAATAGCTAACAACAAAACAAATCTGATACTACATTTCCACCAATTATTGCCCAAGGTTTTCAGCAGTGTTTCATCTACTCTGAATGCTGAAGAACTGCAAAAAGTCATCCTTAGCAGCTGATATTACTGAAGCCTGAAAATTTAATTTTAATCCAACATGTTGAATCACAAACTAATTTGGTCATTTTTAGCACATAAAAAGACTTGGATAGTAATCAGATCTGCTTCAAAGTCTAAGTGAATTAACACTTCAGTTCTACGTATTAGAATTCTACACATTCACGAAGAATTAACACATTAATTCTAAATTGAATTATCCCAAGATGATGAAGCCTGAACATAGGCTGGTTTTAGTCACTTATCTTTATAGTGAGAATAAGCAAGGACTAGTATGATTACTGCCACAAGCTGAATGTGAATAAACTAGAAATTCCACTCTGGATTTAAGATGTCTTTGTAAGACTTTCATCAAGATTAATGAGAAGAAAAGATAGCTGAAAAATAAGGGCAAGATGATAAGAGGGGTAATAATAATAATAATAAATAAATAAATAAATAATCCATTTTTTTTCTCTTCCAGTAAAACTTTAGAGACACTAGTAAATTATAAAATATTAGAAAAAAATAAACAAATTAGAAAACATGCAAGAAGTAGTCAGATCTTTCCAAGAGTAAATGTATGAAAAACAGTTTAACTGCAAATTAGCCCACATATAGCTATCCAACATATCACAGATATCAAGAGATCATTGGGTCCAACCCCCCCGCCAAAGCAGGATCCCTAGAGCAGGTTGCCCAGATAGGCGTCCAGAAGGGCCTTGAATATCTCCAGAGAAGGAGACTCCACAACCTCCCTGGGCAGTCTGTTCCAGTGCTCCATCAACCTCACCGTGAAGAAGTTATTTTGCATGTTGGTATGGAACTTCCTGTGCTCTATCTTGTGGCCATTGCCCCTTGTCCTATCCCCACAAACCACTGAAAAGAGGTTGCCCAAATCCCTCTGTCTCCCACACTTAAGATATTTGTAAACATTGATAAGATCCCCTCTCAGTCTTCTCTTCTCAAGGCTGAACAGACCCACGTCTCTCAGCCTTTTCTCATAGGGAAGATGCTCCAGGCCCCGTATCATCTTTGTTGCCTTCTGCTGGACTCTTTCCAGGAGGTCCCTGTCTTTTTTGCAACAGGGAGCTCAGAACTGGACACAGTACTCCAGGTGAGGCCTGACCACGGCAGAGTAGAGGAGGGGGATCACCTCCCTTGACCTGCTGGCCACACTCCTTTTAATGCACGCCAGGATCCCATTGGCCTTCTTGGCCACCAGGGCACACTGCTGGCTCATGGCCAACCTGTCGTCCACCAGGATCCCCACGTCCTTTTCTGCAAAGCTCCTCTCCAGCAGGTCATCCCCCAGCCTGTACTGGTACATGTGGTTGCTCCTTCCCAGGTGCAGGACTCCACACTTGCTCTTGTTAAACCTCATTTAGTTTCTTCCTGCCCATTTCTCCAGTCTGTCCAGGTCTCACTGCATGGCAGCACAGCCTTCTGGCATGTCGGCCACTCCCCCCAGCTTTGTATCATATGCTGATATGTTTACATTTTCAGATTATTTTAATAGTTTAACAATACTAACAAAAGAAGGATGTTTCTTCAAGGCACTGTAATCATGGTATGGAACCTAAGATTTTGTGGCTGTAATTCCTGTATATTTAAGCACAGTATTGTGTGCTTAAAATAATTTTTATTTATTCATTTATTTTTGTTTTCTTATTCTCTAGCTGTGATAGCCTAGTCTTATTTGGAATTAGTTTCCTGAGCTCTTTTTTTTTTTTTTTTCCCCAGGTCTCCTAGTTCTTGCCTGGGAATTAATTTATCAGAAAGAAACACTGCAAGAACTTGTTTCCTTCCCTGGAATATTTTGCCCTGTTTAAGCTTAAGCCTTAAAACTTAGAAAAAAAAATATTTGATATATTTGGAGGGAGTAGAAATATACAACAGAACATCAGTTCCTCCAGTCCTAATGCCTTTGATTTAATTGTGAAAATATATTACAAACAGAGGAATTATTTCAGCTGAATAGCACTCACACTAAATTTAATTTGTCAATGAAGTTTCACAGTTCTAAGTTAGAAATAAGGAGAGCAAAAACACAGTTACATAAATTCAGTCTGCAAAACCTAATGGCTCAATGAGTAATTCTACAAATTCATTGGAGACATTCTTCTGAAAATTAACATTAGAAAAGACCACTACAATAACTGATTTGCTGTCCAGCAGGCTGTGATATTAATTTCTACGAGGTGTTTCAGATTTGGGATCCATTTCACAATCTTGATTTGAAAAGTATCCAATCTTGGATTAATTTGGTGGTTATAGTTCACACAGGTAGCTCAACTTCTTTCAAAATACAAAATTATTTTTTATATGTATGAGTTACCAACTATCATATAGTTACACAGTTTGCATGGAAGTTTTTTTTGCAAGCTTCTAGCATTAGCTTGATTTGATTTCTCAACCTTTGCTTCAAACAGCAAGAGATGTAGAGAAACCCCATGGTATAAGTGTACTTTCACCCTAGTAATTCTAGCTTCCACCCCCACGGTAGGGTTTAAACTAAGCATTGTGAACGAGTTTCAGTTGAGGTTAATTAACTGTAAGAATTTTGTCATTTCCACAGCTAGTTCTTTAATCTTCATCTGGTACAACCAATATTTAGCTGAGTAATTTTGACCCCAAATTTTATCAAGTCTTATCTTTTCATTCTGCCCATAGCTGTACTCTGTGGAATACCCATTGTAGAAAGGTGCTGGGAACGTTAGGAAGTCAACACAACAGCTGGTACTATAAACTTAGCAAAATCAAGGTCAAGAAAATAAAAAGTAAGCCTATCTCTACCAGGATGTAGAGAAAGTCAATTACCAGTAGCCAAGGCAAGATCAGGAAACTGAAAAAAATGGATGGAATTCAGGACTACAATTAAATCAGACAGTAATGAGGTCAAAGTCAAGTCTTCAGGAATGCAACCCAGAGACATGATAAAAAGTATGAGATAACAAATCCTCTTGTATGAAGTCTCAGTAAGGCAACCTATCAACCAAATAATTAAACTAGCCCCCACAAGAATGGCTTGTGCTTAGAGGTAGCTGCAGACCTGTCAAAGACTAGGGTAATTCTGCAACCAGTTCAGATTAATGAGAATGGTTAACACTCACTGATCTAAATCCTTAGTTTGACTGACTGCTCTTCCAATTAGCTAGCCATGAACAGTGTATTTATGCTGGAATCTTGCTTAACCTCAGGAAATGTCTCCTCTGAAAAAATGTCTCCTCTGTTTTCTCCCACTGATACCTACTGTATTGACAAATAGCTGTGTATATTTTTTCCTGACCATAATCTGGGTTCCTACAAAAACAATTTGATCCATCTGTGTGTGTTTCTTTTCTGTACGTGATGAACTAGGAATATTTTACTTATGGGAGCAAATAAAGGTTTCAGAAAGAATTGTCAAATTAAAACAAATGTTCAGAAAAAAAAGGAAAGAAAATAATTCAAATTTCCTAATCATTTTTAATTAATGACCTAAATTTCTCATCTACAGAAGCAATTCCTAATTCTAGTACTGTGAGATAATACACATTGTGGTTATGTTTGACATTATCAATAGTACGAGAAAACATTGAAAGAAATATAATTCTTCATGAGGAGCTTGGGGTTTTTGTTTGTTTATTTTAACTTGGATAAATTAGTACATTCTTATGTAAAGAACTTGTATAGTCTTACATGAATTGGGTGTAGATGTCCAGGCATTGACAGCAGTGGTGGAGAGCTGCAAGGAGGTCTCTGCAGAGAGACACAGTCAATTCCAGACAGCTCCCTCTAACTGTTCCGCTGCATAGGCACAGCTGGGCCCAGAAGCCAAGGCAGTGGTGCCTCAGGGAAACATATTTAAGAAAAGCCAGACTGCCAAACTTAAAATAAATAAATAAAAAATAAATAAATAAAATGGACAGGCAGAGGAGGAAAAAACAACAAAAATGAGAAACATCAGAAAGAACAATACAGTTTTAACTAAGGAGAGGAGGAGGTGGCTCCCACTGCCAAAGCAGAGATACCCCTGCAGCCCCTTGAAACACCACAGTGGAGCAGGTATTTTCCTGAACTCAAACCTGTGAAAAGGAGGAGAAAAGGAGTTAATTAAATGTTTTTATTTGTTTCTTACCACCCCAAAAATATTTTAATTGGTGATAAATCAAATTAATTTTACCCAAGTTGAGTCTGTTTTGCCTGTGTTTGTAATGGGTAAGTGATCTCCCTGTATTTACCTCTACCCCCAAGTGGACAGTCTTTTCATCCTATTTCCCCTCACTTCCCTGTCAAGAAAGGGGGAGTGAGCAAGTTGCTGAGTGGGAGTTTGTCCTTTTGACATGGTAAACCCACCAATACAAGTTTCTCTTTAGGAACCATAAAACTAATTTACTATGAATACAAAACTAAAAGCTTCAACCATACTCATATTCTGGACATTGTGCTAGAAAACTATGCCCAATAATATTGTTTCTTTTTTTTTATGTTTTTTTTGTAAAGAAATAATTGAGAAGGTTGTCAATTCTGGTCTGTACCTAGAAGAAAACTGATAACTGATTTTTATCTGTTGCTATGTCTAAAATAAATGGATTATTTCAGTTCTGCTCAGTCTACAAAGTATAAGCAAAGATCCTTTGAACTGTAGGGGGGTGCTTTTCTCAATATTGCTTAAAGTTAATTTAGAAGGGAATAGTTTTTGAATTTCCTTGGGATTGGATCCACAGGGAGCTCTGTCTTCTAATGAAAACATATTATTCAACAGCATACATTACCTTACTGAATGGTTATTTCTAACATTTTGTATGAGTTATTATAATGTTTTCCAGTGATTAAACAAAATAAATAAACTGTCCTATTCTCTAGATTTTTTTAGTTTAAAACATGTACTGTTAAAGAAAATATAGTTGCATGTATACAATACTGATTTTTGTTATGAATTTCCTGTCATGTGTTTGGAAGATTTTTGTCATCAAAACAAGTACTACTAGTACTCCTGAAGTATGCTACTTTGACAGAAGTATTTCCTCAATTAGCAGCAAAATCAGCTTTCACTTTAAGTCTCTCAGGTTTCCTTTGATCAATCTCTCAACAAGCTTTTACTTCCCTTGATAAATTTATTAAAAATATGCAAATTAATTAATGTTTAAGTTCAATGAACAGTTCTATTATGAGTTGAATTATAACATTTTTTCAACATAATTCAGCAGTGAATACTATAAGTAAAGAGAACTGGATTTTTATAAATGTAACTCAGTAATTTTATTTTATTTTTTATTTTTAAGTTTATGAAATGATTTCTTTGTCAGACATTTATATTTTCTTGGTTCTAGTAAAGAGCTAATATTTTGAAGCAATATTCATCTTTTCTAGCAATTAAGGTATCTGTTCATTAGGGTAATATAAATATATATTTCAATAAACAAAGCAAAATACTACAGCAAAAGCTTCTGTTTTAGCAGTGGCAGATTTTGATATTTTAAAAAGTATTCTCAAACCTCAGTAATAACTATGTTTTATAAATATAGGGAAAAATGAGTTTCTTAAATTTAGAAACCATAAACAAATTGCTATTAAGTATATTTCACTTTGATTTAAGGACCACCTGGAACACTAATTAAAAAGAAAAATAAAATAAAATAAGATCAAAAAAGATCAGTTCCAGTCCTTAGACTGTGATGTCTATTACTGTAGATAGGTAAATGAATTACATACTTGTCAATGTCTGAACTGCAACTATGCATGCTTATTCTAGAAATGTAACATAGTTCAGGAGGAAAAAAAAACAAGCACATAGTAGCTCATAGATCTTAAATTCAACTTTATTTTTATGAAACAAGATTTAGATTACTTTCACGTTTCAGTTCCGTAGATCTTCCTTTATGCAGCTGCTTTATGTTATGAGCTTATTAGTTTATTTTTCAATAGCTATGATTAAAAAGTTTATTGGTACATACAGTAATGTATTTTAATTTACTTAATGGACTACGATTCAAAAATGTCAGTTAGAGAGAAAAACTCAGAGTCTTATGACATTACTTATGATAGGTATCATTTTAACCCCATAAGTCTTAACAAAACTCATTGAAGCTCTCTATAAATGATTGATGCTGAAATGTCATACCTGAGAGAATAATCTTTAAGACATATTTACAAACACATGGCTAGCAGGGTATCTAAACATGCTGTGAAGATAACAAAGTAATGAAAAAATATCAAGAGCTATCTATGTCTGTGGCAGCAAGGGCTGGATTCAAATGACTTATAACCACACTTCAAAACTGACTACAGTATCCACATTTTAAGTATCTTACCTTCTTGTAGGATTCTCAAGCCTGTAGTAAACAGCTAACACTTACTATTCAGTACATGGAAAAAAGTTAATAACAGAGGAGGAGACTTAATGGGTTACTGAGTCCAATCCTTCAATTATCACTGCTTGCTACCTGTATTTAAGTCAAAGTTTCTTATATGCATTACTCTGTTCCAGTACAATGGTTGTTTCAAAACCTCATTCTTCCCCGTTACATCTCCAGCCTGAATATAGTCCTCCTTACAGAATCCCAGAATCACAAGTTTTTTTATGTTGGAAGGAACCTCTGGACATCATCTGGTCCAAACCCCTTGTTCAAGGAGGGCCACCTAGGGCCGGTTGCCTGGGACCATATCCAGATAGATTATAAATATTTCCAAATTGGAGATATTTATTTCTCTTCAGATTGTCTGGACAACCTGTGCCAGTGTTCCATCATCACAGAATAAAGAAGTATTTCCTAATCTTCAGAGGATTATACTGAATACTCTGTAAGTACTTTTATACATGATAGATCTTCAGCCATTTCTTAAATCCACCATAGTCTTCTAGCAGACCTTCATGAATAGGCTGTCTCTCTGCCTTGTAGCAGCTATTAACTTCCACTTCAAGAAATGGTGGCCTGACTGACTTACACAGTGAAATTAAACTTTCTTTTATGATCTAAATAAAACATTACATGTTAGGTCCACTAAGATCCTCTTCCTACTTTTGTTTGCAGTACTTTGTTTATACTAGGAAAGCAGTATCCTTCAGTATTTCAGAGAATGTTGTTCTTAGTGTCATTTTGTTCTTCCTATATCATTCTGAAGGCATCCATCCAGCACTGCCAAGGTATATTCTACAGACCATTACCTACCTTTCTTGTCCTGGAACCAGTAGAATCTATTTTAAAAAATTGCCTGTAACTGCATCAAGACTGATGCACATCGAAGAATACGCAGCCTGTTTTGATGATTAAGCTTTACACCACTGAATTTGTTCTGGGTTCAGGTTCTGTTTTCAAGCATAATGGAGGTGGAATCAAAAAGTCTTTTGCATCAGCAAGAGGTATCAAAATTGATGAGAGAATGGATGAAGAATTAGCTCAAAACCAAGTTTCAGAATACTGAATTCTATGCTACTTTTGTAACCTTTTTTCAGATTGCTGGAATCCCTCCTGAGACAAGCAGAATAAAATGCAAGTATGAGAGTCTTTCTCTAGCTTCCATATGACTTAAAACTATACACAATTTTAAGATTTATTTACTCTGCACAGAGGCAGAAGACAACCTTCAGCTATATCCATACTGAAGGACTTAAAAGGAGTTTATCAATTTGGAATTTGAAGTATATGTCTATTGGTTTCCCACTGCAAACATAAATAATCTTACCTTGGTGGTTTTCATCAGAAATTAAACCATGATTTTCATGCAGGAAAATGGCATGGTAAAACAAGGATATCTCTATGTTCAACACAACAGTGAAAGTGCCAGCTCCAGACCCAAAAGCAATATTAAGTATTACATCTGATTTGGTAAAGCAAAACCAGAAGACCCTGATAGGATTATCAATCCTTGTTCACAAGCTCAGGCACCATAACAATAATCATCTTACTTTGTTGTTTTTGACACAGTGTTTCTGAACTGTACACCACAAATCTTAAAATGATGACTTGAACCTATTACATAGAATATATCACATGAGAGACTCAATACCACTCTAAACCTAAACAAATACTTCAGCCATATATCTTGTTTTTAGTATAAACAATCTTCACAATTTCAGAACACACTTTTAAACTAAATTGTGCACAAAGGGAGAAAAATATATTTCCTAGCTTCAGCTGGTGACTAATAAAAGCCCTGAAGCATAAGGATCATATAAAAATGTAGTAAAAGTATATCCTCTTCATTGTTTTTGACCCCCCCTGGTGATATCAACACATAAAATACCCAAAGACTCACAACACAGGCATACCTTTCAATTTCTACAGTCTTTTCCATACATATGCTAATCTTTCCCCTAGAGCAATTAAGGGAACTATAGTTCAACCCTGGAATGTCCAATAAACAGTTGCTAAATATATATATATGTATTTATAAGATAGGAATATAAATGGAAAAACAAATGTCGGGTGGTGGTGGTGAGGGGAATTGAATACTACAGAGGAACAAAGAAGCTCTTTGAACTATTAGAAAATCTGGAGATGCAATAACCTGTGAGCTACAACAAAGTTCTCCACTACTTTTCAATGAAAACCTGTGAAAAAGTCTTTTTGTCTAGTGTCTGCAAGCTAGAGTGAATAGTGTGAATCCAAAGTTCTTTTTAAAAATTAGGTAACATCCTCACCTCAGCGAGCTTCTTAACTAGTGGTTAAGATAATGCAGTCTATACAATAAGAATCTTTTGTATTAGCTAAAATTTTATCTATAATATGAGGATCGTTTTTATCTTTCAGCCATGAACATCTTCCCAGAGATGCTCTTTATTTCTGAAGTTAGCTTATTAGCCAAACATGGTCCATAGTATATGTTTGAGGTCATGCTATTGAAAGTCATTTTCATCCTCTTAGCTCTTCTTAGTGTAGGAAAGAAGTATGTACTTCTAGCACAGGCGAACTTCTTACTAGACATGCTTCTGTTTCTCAGGAAATTGCAACTATAATTTAGCAACTGTGTACAGCCTTCATCTAGCTTCTGTTGTGAAGTAAATCAAAACCAAATGTGCATTTGTTGTCATCTGCGTAACACTGCTGGTTTTATTTCTTATCACTTCATTGATAAGTAGTTTCAAGAAAGAGTAACTTATGAAGATACTTCAAGCACTCTTTGAGAGACAAAGGAGAAATATATCTGTTATCTAAATTATGCCTCACTTTGTATATTACATAAACAAGTTCAGAATGTATTTATTTTTAACTTTAAAAACATGTAAACTCTTTGAAATGATATGTTGCCCGAACCTACTATGAAAATAATTAGCTCAAAATTATTATTTATGAGGAAAATTTAGGACTTTGTGTATATCAAAATTAAGAAACAGCAATGAACTCATTCCAGCTCATTAGCTACTCGTACATAACTTTCAGAAATACCCAAGTATGAAAAAGTCAAGAATGGAAAAACACAATATATTAACAGCTACTTTTCTTAAACATCTTCATACCAAACTTGAACTTCAAAGTATCCAAGTGAATGTCTTGAATGCTGAGTATCAAATAGTCTTTTCATTGGCTCCAGGAAACCTTTACCAAAAGAGTCTTATAATTTTTCATGAAAACATTTGGTGAAACAGCCTTTGTTCACTGAAGAAGATAGAGAAAATAATTTCTGTTTCTTCATAAGAACACATTTTCATATGTTTGTGTGGGATTGTCTGCAGTTAACTTTAAAATGTGGTGACAATGCAATGATAAAATAATATATATATATTTTTCCATTTAGCTACTATTTATATATATATTATATATATATATCCATTTAGCTACTATTGTCTTTTTTCCCTCACTTTTGTGTGTTTGTGTCCAGCCACACTCCCTGCCTACACAGGATATCTGAATGGCTTGTTTTTCACATCAATATTAAGAGAAGATTTTGTGCTGGCACACATAAAGAAACAAACAAACAAAAAAAAAAAACAGGCTGTATATATATAAATACATGAAGTGACACAGCGCTAAGTTGTGTTAAAAATATGAATATAAAATAAAATTTATGCAAGTACTTACATGACAAAACAACCTTTCCAAACCCTTTATGTTCTACTGGGAAAAGAGTGAAATTTTGTAACTCTTTGAATATATAACTATAGATAACACCTTAAAAAGAGTTTTTCTATTTTAAAGTCATGCTTAAACAATTCCTTGACAGATATATATATATATATTTACCTTCACTACCTCAAAATGGCAAATAAGCATCTTTAAATTGTATATATGCGCTATATATATGTTTATATTTATTTTATATATATATGTACGTATATATAAAAAACCATAAAGGCCTAATTTTAATTATGCAAAAGCCTAGTAATTGCAGTATCAGGACATCAATTTTGTCTATAGCTCACATGTAGTGCCTTGATGTTGAAGTGCATAAAGTTAACAGATTAGAAAAAAGACTGCCCACTGTTTGGAGAGTCTTGAAAATATCTGTGCCTGCCAGGAAATGTGAGGGACAAAGTGTTCCTCTTGAGGACATCTTGTCTTGATTTAGTGTTTTAAAGTCTGAGTTTTAATTAAAAGAGAAAAAAACTTCAGTGAGTAATTGCCATTGATACCTAAATATGCTCTTACTTAGTAAATAACAAACTCAAAACAGCTTTTAAAAATACCTATTGCTTATATCATTCCAAGGCACTGAATGCTTCTCTCAGCAGGAGCTGATGCTTTAATGATATAACACTGTGCCTCCTATAAAGAAGGTGAAAGTCAGGAAGCACTGTAGGAAGAATAATTTTTGAGAACTTGAGAAACACAGTACCAATAGATTCATAGAAATCTGGCTTCCACATAAGTTTTTAAGGCAACATTTATTTTATTCCAGATCAGCTGAACCACTCTTAATCACTTGATTAAGTACAACAAAATTAGAACCAAGTTGTTAACAACACCATAGTGTTGTTTCCATCATTGTTTTCAGGTAATACAGAATACACCTCCAAACCAGATTTGCAAATAAAAGTTAAAATTTATTTAAAACTATGTATCTGTTGTTTATATGTAATATTAATAACTGTCCAGTTGCAGTGGTGTCTACTTTCTCCATTATTTCTATTTTATTCAGTTTCATCTTTATTTATTATGCAGTTCAAACACTGAAAAACTTATTGTGTCTATATTAAAACAGGCACCCAGTCTTGAATACCCTGTAAACAGCATACTCTTTCCTCTGGAGTGTTCTGTATGTTTGTGATCCAAAATGGACTGTTACCAATATATCTGTAAGCAATAAAATCACTATTACAAATTTTACTACTTTCTGAACACTACAGTATTTGTATAACCATTGCCCTTCTGTTACAATATTTTTTTGTCTTTGCAAGTCATTGTTTCCAGATGTAATATCACTCAGCCCATGGGGGGGGGGGATGGGAGGGGGAATAAATAAATAAAATTGTATTAATCATTTTTTCCATCTAAGAAAAAATAAGCGGAAACTCATATATTTCTGTAAAAATCAGTAGGTATATCTGTATGAATATGAATTAGTAAAGCTACATATTCTAGCCCTTATTAATGGATATCATTAGAGAGAGGGAAGGAAGGAGAAGAGAGAGAGTCATTATTGCTTGATAAATTTATTCTCAAACTATCAGGCCCCAAACTGGATACTGTATTCCATGTCCAGGCTTACCAACACAAAAAGGGATATAATGCGTGCTCTTGATCATCAAGCAATACGCTTTCTAATTTAAAGGAAGTGTTCAGCTTGCCTCATTCAAAACTTATTATTAAATTAGCTTGGGTATCTGTCAGCTAGCTAGTCAGCTATAACTTCTGTGAGCCTATAATAGACAGTCTATGAAGGCTAAATGAGTTCGGACTACATGCTTGTAGAGCTACCTTGAAGGCTTCCTACTAGCAATGCAGTGGAGATTAATGCACTTGAAGATTAGTGTTGGCAACCAGGTTTGACACATCAATTTCTACAAACTGAGACCAAGTTTAAGGTGGTGGAAGGCATTATAGGAAGGCTTGGAGCACATTGCATATTTCTGTTATCCCTTTTAAGCACATAATTCAAAGTTACAAAGTTGAAGCCAATTTTGGGTAACTGACAAAGGAAAAGGAACCAATAATTGCTAATTAATTTTATTCTCAGCTGCAGGTGTAATAAATTCAATCCAGTTTCAGTGTGATCTGCAGTGAGGACCAAGCTTTTCTGAACATCTCCTGTAGAAAGAAGCTCCTGTCATATCACATTCTTCCCAATGTTTGTTTTGCCCAGATGATTTCAATGATCTGAGTGGTGTTACACTTTCCATTCAGATTCTGATATGAAGGTTTTTGCCAAACGTCACTGAGCTCTTTTCCTTCTCTTGCACAGTATATTTCACAGTATATTTCACAGTATATTACTGTACCTTGGTTTCTACAGACAAAAAAAAAAAAAAAAAAAAAAAAAAACACAAGAAGAAAATGTTTGCAAAAGCAGTTTTGGTCCAAAAAAAATTTGGTCTCTGTTTATAGATCCTTTTCCAACTCTAGCTCTTCTGGATAAAGAGATATGAATTGATAAAAGTTACCATAGCTATGAAAACAACTTGGCTCTCATCCTCTTCATTTTAATCTTACACTAAACATCATTTTCCTATTATTATTATTATTTTAATATGGGAACACTACTACAAATATGGGAACAAAGTTCTGTCAAATCAATGATCTTTAGGTTCTTATGTTTTAGTATGGAGGTTAAAAAAGCCTCTTGGATATTGGAGCTAGAGTTAGAGCTTGGCTTACAGTTTTATGTTGACCTTCACAGGAGGTACTGAGAGTTTAAGGTATTCAATGTTTCTGCAGAAAATACAATGACCCCGACATAATGAATATGAGAGGATTATTTAGTATCTTATCTCTCTCAGCTATTCTGTGTACATCATGGTCAAATAAACAAATTCTAGCTGAATGCCTTCTTTTACAAGGGAACGTAACATCTGCCTTGTTAATCTTTGTATTTATTTATTTATTTCAAATTGTCTTCTTTGTAACTGGGAGCATAATTTCATCTTGTAAACACACTCAAACTATTTTTAGTTGTTCCTAGTACTGATAACACTGAATATAATGTCACTCCTCAGTTCAACCAGAGCACATGCTTCCACCTCTTCTGATGAAGCTCTGGAACTACAGCTGAAACTGATGAAAGGTAGCTTGTGCTTACTTACTTTTGCATTACACCTTTGGATTACAATGCATGCAGGTTTTTTTTGGATCAGCAGGAACTGCTTAGTATTCAGTTTTAAGAGCTACCTCCAGATTGTACTTGATAGGACAATAATAAAACATAGGGGCCCTATGCCCAACACTTTAGGTCCATACTGCGACATATAGGCCATTTGAATTCAGACTGATATCAGGGTGCCTACAAAGCATCAGCTCTCATGGCACATGCTGCAGGGATTTCTTGACTACAAGGGGTTTTGGTAAAAGTGCAGCAGGATAACTGACAGTTGAGCCTCTCCTCAACACATGTAATCATGCCTCTGCAGTGCACATTAAACATGAGGCTCAGACAAGTTTCTCCCTAGGAAACGCTAGTGGTACTACCTGAGAATGACCTCCTGAAGAGAACCTTCATAAGAGGTGACAGCCTTAACAAGCAGTTATGCTGGTTTTGAGGGTTTCTATTGCCACTACCTACCTTCTGAACCTTAAAAACATTATGGTTTTAGATAACAGAGTACTATCTGAAAGAGATGTAAGTAACAGTAGTGGCTGTGGCCACTGGGCCTCTACATGTGTTTCTAAAGAAACAGAAAAATTAGCAGAAATATTAGATAACAGATATCTTTAGGAGAAATACTTAAAAAAAAAAAAAAAAAAAGAATCCAAGAAAAGTGCAAAGGTGTTTTTGTTGTTTGTTGTTGTTGATTTGTTTGGTTTTCCTTTTACGTTGTGGGTTTTGTTTGTTTTTAAATTAGGTTATGCATACTTATAGTTACAGACATTTAATCAATAACAGCTCTATTTCTTTTAATACAGATCTTGCTCACTTTTCCAAGTGAAGGGAATTTGAATAAAATATGAGTACAGGATACACAACATTCAGTTAATTTTACCTTTGGAACTAAGCATGTGTTTATTTATCTATTTATTTATTTTTCCTCAATGTTCTTTATATTTACCACTCAGATATGAGAGAATAACAGTCTGTGGATAGATGATCCACAGAAAACAGTCTGATATTGTATGAAGAATAGTTGTATAATGAGTTAAAATTCACCCTCTAACAGTCATTTGCTGCCAGGCTGTTCCAGGTCAGTTATAAAAAGGTTGTACAGACTTCACATAAAAGAAAGACTACACTAGTTAACCAAGCTGAAAGCAGAAAATGAAGTGCTATTTCTTATGACCTTTCTAAACACCTCTTACAGTGTAGTCTAATGTGTACAGCACTGCCTTTTGCACATTTATGTGCACACAAAAGTGAAAGACCTGGAAGCATAAGACAAAAGCATATTTTTGTTTTAAGAAAAGTTCAAGGCTGAGAAACTCATTTCAGCTAGAGATCATTCTTGAAAAGTACATATACCCCTGTTTCAATGGTTGGTGCTTGGTGTGAATGCAGTTCTTCAAATATTTAGCTGTATTCTCCAACTTTTAAAGTAGCACAACACAGTCTTTAATATTACCTACTTAAAAGGAACTGTAAACCATTCATGCCCACAGGTTATTTTTCATGAGTTCCAAAAGCAGACAGAAAATAGTTCGTATAACTAATATATTCATATAAGTGAAACATAAAACCATATGTGGTATGTTGAGAAAGTAAAATCTTCTTATTCACTTACCAATATAGAATCAAGACATACCCTTTGTGTTCCAGAGCCCATAGTATTTACCTGAGATTTCTTGTATAGAATTAGTCTAGCCAGCAGGCAGATAATGTTGCATTTCTTAAAGTGTTTGAAACAAATATATACACAGCTTAACTTTAGTATCTGAATGTTTTGTAGAGAACAGACTCCAGTGCTGGAAAACATGACCTTCTAGGGGAATGGGCTAAGACTGTTTTATTAATACACAGACACCAACATAGCTCATTTCTGGAACAGTGTAAACTGCATAACAAATACTTTACCTGGAGAATTCTAACTGTATCAATGACAGCTGCCTGCTTCCCACATTGTGTCTCCAACCTCATCCAATTCACTGGTACTATTTAATATTTTTATCAGTGATGTAGACAACAGGATCGAGTGAACCCTCAGCAAGTTTGCACGACTCTAAACTGAGTAATGCAGTGGATACAAGAGAATGAAGGGATGCCATTCAAAGGGACCTGGACAACCTCTAGAAGTGGGCCCAACTGAACTTAATGAGGTTCAACAAGTCTAAGTGCAAGGTGTTATATTTGGGTTGGAGCAACCCCAAACATGAGTACAGACTAGGTGAAAAACTCATGAAAGCAGCCCTGCGGAGAAGGACTTGTGAGTTCTAGTGGTTTAAAAGCTTGACATGAGCCAGCAGTGTGTGCTTGCAGCCAGAAGGCCAACTGTGTCCTGGGCTGCATAAAAACAGGTCTGACCAACAGGTCAAAGGAGGTGATTCTCCCCATCTACTCTGCCCTTGTGAGGCCCCACCTGGAGTAATGCATCCAGCTTTGGGGTGCCCAGCACAAGAAGGATGTGGATGTATTAGAATGGGTCCAGAGGAGGGCTACAAAGTTAATCAGAAGGCTGGAGCACCTCTCCTATGAAGAAAAGCTGAGAGAGTTGGGGCTGTTCAGCCTGAAGAAGAGAAGGTTCTGGGGTGTCCTTATTGCAGATTTCAATACTTAAGGGGGGCTTACAAAAAAGATTAAGAGCAACTGTTTGCTTGGGCAGACAATAACAGGACAAGGGGGAATGGCTTTCAACTAGAAGAGGGGAGATTTTTATTATATGTTAGCAGGAAATTATTCACTCAGAAGGTGATGAGGCACTGGAACAGGTTGACCAGGGAAGTTATGGCTGGCCCATTCCTGGAAGTGTTCAAGAACAGGTTGGACAAGGCCTTGGGCACCCTGATATAGTGGGTGACAGCCCTTTCCATGGCAGGGGGGTTGGAACTGGATGATCTTTGAGGTCCCCTTCCAACCCAAGCCATTATATGGTTCTGTGATAGATACTGTCATGAGGCAGTATGGTCTACATTTTGACATTGTTCTTTAATAAAAAAAATAATAATAGAGCCGAGGTATAATAGACTAGATACTGATTAAAGAGTTAATTGCTACAAAGTCTAGTAAAAAGCCAAATGTCATGCAGTTGGTCCAGATTATTAACAAGCATATATATATTTTTATATGATGTGATAAAGTAAATATTAATAAAAGGATCAGGCACATTAATTAAGACTCGTTAAGTTCCGATAGCCACATGAAATCAACTGTATAATCTTTTCATCCCTGCGCATGTCCTTAATACAGTGAATTGTCTGTCTGCACAAAATAGGGATGTAAAGGTCAGGGTGACAGTCCTACTTATCAGGAAGAAATTCACATACAAACAACAAAGACAGAAGCCTTTTGTTGCAAACTAATTTTATTTATTTATTTATTTTTAAGGTGCAGGTTTGTGTTTAAAATTACTAAGGAGATTTGGGGCTACTAAATGCAATGCTGAGGAAGGTATGTGAATGCATGGCAAACTCACTGAAGCAGTTCAAGAGGTGTGATAAATGAAATCTTGATATGACTGATTTATCATAGAAATCACAACACAACATACATAATGGAGTTGATGTCCTTGCAATAGGTAAGTATTCAGATGTAAAATTACTTGATGGATTGTATTTGCATACTCATTGTAGTAATTGACAGTATAAACCTCAGTATCTACACATCTCATACTCTTGTTGTTCATCTCAATCTGATTTAGTCCAATATACACTCGGTTGTCTTCTTCTGCATGTCTATTATCCTGTACTTCTGCTGCCACATCAGACAAGCCAGCCCACCCTTCTCCAGCTCTAGGAATCAGCTTTCACACACAAACACCATTGCGTATTCTTTTATATTCCCATCCTCCTTGATCCACCACTTCTAGTGGTGGAACATTCAAGTTCCTACTATAAATTTTGTAGTTGTCTGGTCTCATGGGAACCCTCAGCAGCTTATTGAACGGAAGAGAATTTCTCTCTAGCAAAGGCAATTCAACCATAAACCTTTCATAAAGTTTTTTTTTCCTTCCCTCAAAGTCACCCTTGGATACTTCTAGATCTTAAACAATTCTACCAACTCCCTAGAAACCTGTGGCAGAGGAATCTGCCTCTGATGCTAAACCACTTACACACATTTACTACCTTATGGTTTTTACATGGAAGGCTGTTGCTCTTTTCCTTTCATGAATAAGAAAACACATCTTCAGCATTTGCTTTCCATGCATCCTATGCACTGGAGCAATATATACACCATTAAGTAACATTCTCGACCTATGGATTCTCTAGTCCATACAGGTGGGAGGTTAAGGGTGTAAAGGGGAAGCAGAAATTGCTGATGAAAATGCAAGTGATAATACAAGTGCAGAATAAATTAGAACACATATCCTAGGCACTAAAATGACCTTGGGCTTTTTTTTTTTTTTTTTTTTTTTTTCTTATAAATGAAAATTTGGAGAAAACTTTCATTTTTTTTGAATGGAAAGATTTATCATGTAACTGTGTAGGAGTTTCACCAATGAGACATTTGGTACTGATCATGGCAGTGATGAATCAGTGTGTAGAAGAGTAAGAAAGAAATAAAAATTCATGACAAATTCTGCTGTCAAGATAGTTATTATGGTTAGCAATTGTAGACATTTCTCATTAACCATTCATGCTCTGAGTAGCTTTGAAAACAAAACAAAACCTAGTCCCCCTACTTTTTATTATTTATTTTTAATATTTAAGTAGCCATTTAAAATTTTTATATCTCCAGAGAAAAACTACTAAGAAAGAGTACTTCCAAGACCTGGCATGTTTACTATGTACAATATTTATTTAACAGAGCTTCAATGACATTTTCCCAAACTGATTAGTCAAAACCAAAAACAATTGGCAAACCATTTTTATAATTTACCTTGAAAGCAAGCTGTCTCCAACAGACTACATTTTAAATTATTCACATTTAACTAGGTGTGCCCACTGGAAAGTCACACACACGACATGGGAAGCTCATTTCTTTCAGATGTTTCTCCCTGATTTTTTTTTATTATTTTTTTTTATCCCGTGGCACAGCTCTGTATAATAAATGACCATTTGTGCTTTTAATTTGTCATTTAAATTACTTTTTTACAACATCTCTTCTGCTCTCTTCTCCTTCCGCTTCTTCGTGTTCTTACTCTCCGAATCCAATTGAAGCATCATCCCTCTGCTCATTTTGATTCTCACCCTACAATATACAGTCTCTTATATTCAGCAGAACTTCCAATTTTGCTCAGAAAACTACATACAAATTTAATCTAGTTTGGTTACAGTTTTTAATTCTTCAATACATTCAAGAGAAATGGCACCATGAACTAGTTCAGTCTTTCCATAATGCACACTACTACAGACACTCTTACGAGCAAGATTGCAAAATAGTATTTAAATAATTAATTTACAGAATACTGTATCACAGGTTTATTACTGTGGGGACTTTTTGATTTTACTAACTGATCATGAATTAACCTTTGAGTTGTAATGGCACTTAAGGAAAAAGAATAATACCTCTGATCCTATACTGCAAAATACCCAGAGTTAATATTCAGACTGGGAAGCATCCTGTCTCTAATTAACATGAAAATAAACATTTTATCTGATTATTGATCCTGTAGTCACATCTCAATTTTAATATATTTCAGTCTGTCTCTTTCCTTCTTTATACCTGTATTCTTGTGAGCTAATTTATTTTGTATTTTCAATACTAGACAAGAAATCACTGTAGTTAGTTTTAAAAAGGGCTTCATAAAAGAAAAGATAAATGCTTCTAGACAGCCATGGCGCTTTGTGAAATACTGAACTGTGTTGTGGGTTGGCATATCCTCAAAACTGCTGCTAAATCATGTAGGTTTGAAAGTCAGAATAGATTATTAAAATGATTTTAAATGGTTATTTGACATCATTTTTACTTGAGCCATTAGGATATACAGTAGCAAAAGGAGACATTCAGAACTGTTTTTTGACATGAAATACCTTACTAGTTGTCAGAGCATGCAATAGAGATAATAATATGTATAGACTTTTTATATATTACATGATAAATAAAGGCTTCTATGAAAGTATTTTAGAATGTACTACAGTAACTTATAAAGTAAAATATGATTACATATTTTTAAGGTTATTATAAATCTCAATAATAAAATACTAAACACTTTGAACGATTAAGATAGTGACACGTATTATTTTCTATGCAAATTTATAATAATAGTATACATATTTTCTTTTACAGAATCACAGAATTGTAGGGGTTGGAAGGGACCTCAAGAGATCATTGGGTCCAACCCCCCCGCCAAAGCAGGATCCCTAGAGCAGGTTGCCCAGATAGGCGTCCAGAAGGGCCTTGAATATCTCCAGAGAAGGAGACTCCACAACCTCCCTGGGCAGTCTGTTCCAGTGCTCCATCAACCTCACTGTGAAGAAGTTATTTTGCATGTTGGTATGGAACTTCCTGTGCTCTATCTTGTGGCCATTGCCCCTTGTCCTATCCCCACAAACCACTGAAAAGAGGTTGCCCAAATCCCTCTGTCTCCCACACTTAAGATATTTGTAAACATTGATAAGATCCCCTCTCAGTCTTCTCTTCTCAAGGCTGAACAGACCCACGTCTCTCAGCCTTTTCTCATAGGGAAGATGCTCCAGGCCCCGTATCATCTTTGTTGCCTTCTGCTGGACTCTTTCCAGGAGGTCCCTGTCTTTTTTTGCAACAGGGAGCTCAGAACTGGACACAGTACTCCAGGTGAGGCCTGACCACGGCAGAGTAGAGGAGGGGGATCACCTCCCTTGACCTGCTGGCCACACTCCTTTTAATGCACGCCAGGATCCCATTGGCCTTCTTGGCCACCAGGGCACACTGCTGGCTCATGGCCAACCTGTCGTCCACCAGGATCCCCACGTCCTTTTCTGCAAAGCTCCTCTCCAGCAGGTCATCCCCCAGCCTGTACTGGTACATGTGGTTGCTCCTTCCCAGGTGCAGGACTCCACACTTGCTCTTGTTAAACCTCATTTAGTTTCTTCCTGCCCATTTCTCCAGTCTGTCCAGGTCTCACTGCATGGCAGCACAGCCTTCTGGCATGTCGGCCACTCCCCCCAGCTTTGTATCATTGGCATACTTGCTGAGGGTGGACACTGTTCCCTCATCAAGGTTGTCTGTGAAGATGTTGAACAAGACAGGACCCAGCACCGACACCTGGGGAACACCGCTACTCTCTAGCCAGACTCTGCGCCACTGATCACCATCCTCTGAGCTCGGCCAGTCAGCCAGTTCTCAACCCACCTTACTGTTCACTCACCTATCCCACACTTTCTCAGCTTTGCTAGAAGGATGTCATGAGAGACAGTATCAAAAGCCTTCCTAAAGTCAAGGTTGATAACATCCACAGCTCCCCCCCATCAACCCAGATGGTGATGCCATCATAGAAGGCAACGAGCTTGGCCGAGCATGATTTCCCCTTGGTGAATGCATGCTGACTCCTCCATGCTGACTCCTCCTAACATTCTTCTCTTTGAATTGCTTGGAGATGGCATCCAGAACAAGCTGTTAATATTTTATTTGTTTTCCTTATTAAGTTATCTCAAAGTATTTGGAAAGATATATGTTGTATATACATTACAAATTCTGGTGTTAGCTATTCCTGAATTTTCAGTAGTCTTTCTCTATTCTACCTTGTGATGTGCACATTTATGTGTTGTTTTCCAATTTACTAAGCTAATTGCTATTCAAGTCATCCTTGGCCTCTATCCTCACATTCAATATCCTGAACTACTGCAATACTTCAAAAAAATCAAATTTTCATTTCTGATTACGAGTTGCCACTGGAGCAAGCACTTCATTCACATTTCTAGGGGGCTAGGGGTGATGTAGGTAATTTCCAAACCTGACCAAGAGGCCAGACCACTAAACCCATCTGCTCCTTTCTTCCATTGGTTCCATGTCTTATCAGAAGCAGAAAACTACAGATGTTAAAATTCAAGCTAAATTTCTTCTTAGTCTGTTAAGGTACATTAACTAAACTAAGACACACATACACAAACATAAAATACGCAAGTAGGAGAAAGCTTTCTCCAACAGCCAACCTGAATAATTACAGGCCTTCAGAATGCTTTGAAAACTAACTTGCTGACAGTGAGATCCTTTCAAGGTATCTCTAACTAACACAGACTGAAATTTTAGAGATTAAAATTATTAACTTTAAAAGGCTAAATTTTTTTAATTATGATTTTTCTAAACAGAGGAAAGTTTATTCCCTTGAACTTTTATGCTGGTGTTCACTAAGCTTTTATTATTCTTTTTAATTAAAAAAAAAAAAATACCTAGAACTGAAGTTATAGGATAATTCCTTCTAATTTAGATGATATATGCTGAATTTCTTTTCAGTGGATTTCAACTAAATATAACACCATTCATTTTTCTTTCACTGGTATGATCTCTTCTCATTAAACATCTTTTCTTCAGGCTAACAAAAAAGTAAAGTAGAAATTGGTTTCAATTGACATATGACATGGAGGGAAAAAACTGAAAGAAATAAACAAGAAATATCAATTCTTCAAATATCACCTCAAACCATCAACTAATATAAGGCTATTTATTCCTGAATGTGTCTTCAGGGAACTGTTTGTGCCCAATTACTTAAAGAAAATGCAGAAATTTGAATGATGAGGTATAAAACATTCCACAGTTCTACCACAACAACCCCAAATTACTTTTAGTATAGCAACTGTTCTTAACAAATGCACACTGTGCATGCCTGTATAAATAAGTCTTGTTGCTTTTTAACATAACAAATAATAAATAATCAGAAAAGTGGGAAAATAATGTCAACAAGCAAACACAACATTTATACACTTCTGCTTTTCAGTTCAGTTCATCAAAAAATAGAACCTCTGCTGTGATTTGCTTTCTCTCACAGTGGTTCAGAAGAAATTGAATGAAGAAGACAGGTTCAACCCTTTATTAGGTGGAATTAATTAAAATATTAAATAGGGGATTTCATTTTCCTGACTGTGCCCTATTCTCATGTAAGACTAACCCTGTCCAGGGTTTTACTTCAGACTATATGTAGCCAGGTACGATGAACAAGTGTCCCTATCTCATGTCATTTAAAATCTGAAACAAACAAACAAACAAACAAACAAAACTTAAACCCACCAAACCAAACACTGTCTTCTCATCTGCAGGCCCCTCTGAGGACTACTGTAAGACCAGTCTAAGTACAATACTGTCATTTTCTCTGTTTCAAGAAGATGACAATAATACCCAATGACTTCAGTGCTGTCACTGATATAAAACCTTGTATATGGACAAAAAGTCAAAGTGGAAGTATAATGTACATTCAGCTATTAGGCCACAAGACCATGTACCTTGCAACAGAGACAAGTCACAGATATCTTTGGTCATGTCTAAATTATCTTGACCTCATTGGCCTTTTAGGGCAAAAGATCTTTGGCTGAATGTTTTTTTTTCTTTAACAGAAAAGGTAACAACCAACCAAGCCAATTCAGGATTCTATTTCTGAAGTTGAAATAAGCCACTGGATACCAGCAATATGTGGTAAAAATGCATGTAAGATGTAATTGTAAGACACCACTGCTTCAGAAAACAACATAAATCTGCTTTAGAAAGATGCCAGAAAATTATACTACAACTATTGCCAACTATGACTAAATATTTTTATTATTATTATTATTTTAATTTAAGACTAAACCGCATTTCATGTAGCTTAAGGGAAAAAGAAAAAGAAGTAAAGCCAACATAAATTTCCCTCTCCCAAATACATATAGAGTCTGTGTATATGATACTACGCATCTCTAACCCTCTTTTTCATAAAAATTTGCTTCTACTTACTGCATTAAATGTATCTACATAAATTCATGAGGTTAGAATCACATACCTCATGAATGACAATAGAGCAGAACTGTAATTGGTAGAGTCCATTTTAAAGTGATCATAAATATAAGTAAAACCTTATGTTGATATCATTCAGTGCAGTTGAGGATGATATTTACTTAACAGTAGAAGTTAATGGAACTCATCACTTCTAATAATAGCAGAAATTCAGAAATTTAATTTATGATGAAATGTTAATAACAACTCTTTGACATCAAACCCAATAATAGACCCAAGCAAGAGTGTTTTGGCAGGTTTTTTTTTTTTTTTTTTTTTTTTTTTATGTTAAACACCCATTAAACACCAATAGGATTAAAATATTTTACACTTTACAACTCCTTGGAAAATCCCAGACACTCTCACAGTACATAATGTGTGACGTACTTGATGAAGTGTAAATTTAATATTGTATTATTTCAAATGATGAATTTATAGGAATTGAATGAACAAGTATACTTCAAAAAAAAAAAAAATTAGTTTACTTCACTCCTCTGAAGAGAGTAGAGCTATCTTATATAGAGGATGAATTAATACAACATGTGAGGGAACTTCACCATATATTAGGTTGAATATTAGGTTGAAAAGTAATGTCTTTACTAATCAGACCACTGATCCTCGGGGTTGCCCAGTGAAGAAGTGGTGTCATTGTCCCTGGGGGTGTTTAAGGAAAGGTTGCACGTGATGCTTAGAGACATGGATTAATGGGTGACATTGGTAGTAGGGTGATGGTTGGACCAGATGATCTTGGAGGTCTTGTCCAACCTTAATGATTATATGACAGAGATTCTATGCATGTCTAAATCTGGCTTCATTAAAGGTTTATTTTACAAGGTGTGAAAAAGCACTCTCTATTTTGACAAATTAATGGTAATATTTTTTTCCTCAGCTTTTCTTGCAACCCAGATTTGTAACAGTAAATGCAAACATTATATTATTGCTTCTCAGTACCACAGCTTCAATAAGAACAGTCACTGTCCTACCACAGGAAAACAGTTTTTAACCTCCTTGTGGAAAACAATATTTTGAGCTTTTTAATTTTTCTCAGCTATGGTACTAGTGCTTTGTTCTCACCACTCATCACCCCTCCATCATTTCCATAAAGAACTAGGCAAAAGAAGAAATAAAATTTTGAAACAGGGTGAATACAACTATGCTTCATCTAGAAGCATACAGCACAGTCTCAATACTACTTGTATGAGACAGATGAGACTAATTGTGTTGCCTCTCTCCACGCTATCCCAGCCCAAGAGACAACATCTATTGGCTGCCTAGATGTCTGCTCCCCGAGCAGGGACACCAGAGACAGACACTATGTGTCTAGCTCAAGTGCAATTTATTGCCGTGTAACATAGCCTCTTATACTGGTACACAGGACCGCCCCGGATACTTGTAACCCCTCGCTCCACCCACTGTCCTTCCCACTTTTCCTCCCACAACTTGTATGAGACAGACTCTAAGATTGTGGGTGATAACAGACCCATCAATACCTGTGATAAAATAAACAACAACAACTCAAACAAAAAATAACACAGCAACAAAAAAAAAGCCTACCTCAGAATTAAACAGCAATCAGACCACATGAAGAAATAAATTCTCAGACCTCCTTCTTCTGTATGCATTCGGAATCAGAACTCTGAGCAACCAGACAACGCTGTCATAAAATAAAGGTGCTCAGTGACCTGAGTAAGCACTTCTGAAGTGCAGTTTTGGCACTTCAATTCTGCTTGCTCTGAGTGACTGAGTTCCTTATTAGTTGGAGGTGAATTCCCTATTTTTTCTTGTTACATCTCAAAAGCCCGGATGTGTGGATATAGGTTAGGGGACCTGTGAGCAGAGCATGTATGTACTTTCCAGCTTTAGTTAATTAACTTATCTTTTATACCATGTTTTTGTATGTTTAACAGAATGTTATATACTAGGTTTTGTATTATTGTCAGAGGAATTCTGTACCTGACAGCCTACAATCTTCCCTAAGTATCTCAAGTGTAGTGGGCATTTTTGTATTGAACAAATACAGATATAAGTCTATTGGCAAGAAAATCTATTATAAGAAAATGTCTAAACTTTTTTTACCGATTTATTTATTTATTTTACACCTAACTGTTTCATGAAACAAATGACAGGTCTGCAACGAGAAAAAAAAAAAAAAATACTTATTAACCAGGTAGGAAAAAAACTTTCAGAGATTGTCTTCTACAGTTTATCAAATGGAACCTATCTAAGATATCTGGTCTGACATAGCTAATAAAGTTAAAAACATTTTCTGACAAGGAAAGTATTAGATATAATACTTCAGAATCACTATAAACTTCACCTATAGACAGTCAGCAACATACACAGCTTTGCAATATCCAAACAAAACTTTCAGAGAAGAGTTTAAAATTCATCAGCCCACCAGAGAAAATAACAGATTATTTTTAAGACCTCTACTCAAATACCATGCATAAAGGAATATGGGACAGATCATGTGCATCAACAGCTTTTATTCTCCTCAGTGATGTAAAGCAGCTGCAGAAGTCCAATAAATTGGATAGCCACCTTTACAACTCTTTACAGCTGCTCTGTGACACTGATGTTCTGTAAAGCAGCTGGAATTTACTGGGAGTGAATAGGGCTTTGTAATTTCTGGGAATCGCAACAACCAAGGCAATCAGTAACAGGTGACGTGTTTCCTTAAAAAAAAAATAAAAAAGAGAGAGAGAAAAAACAAACCTAAAATTAATATATTTCTAACAACATCCTAAGTAGTAGCAACAAGATCCATCATTTAAAAAGGTCTGATTAAAAAGAAAATAAAAATTAAAATAATAAAAAAAAAATAATAAAAAAGGATCTTTTGAGTAATTCTGACCTTTGTAGTCCTCCAAAAACTGAAAATGTTTTAATCCAAGATTATGGTCAGTACTAACAAAAAAGAAAATGATAAGTATTCCTATAGGATTCTATGCTAATTTCAAAAAGACTGATGTACAGGAATGTGTGAGAAAAAAAGTAATTACATTAGTTTTATTTAGAAGGATCAATTCCCTGGTACAAAGGACTTGACTATCAAGCAATATTTATTCTCTTTTTGACAGAGAATTTGAATAATTTACAGACAGTTCTTATGGAAACCAATAGTTAAAAATCCTCCAATAGTCCACCCATGGAGAAATGCTACATCCTTTTTCTGACAGTAGGAAAATATGAAGTTTCTCTCTCTCTTTGTATGTGTTTACATGTTCATCTTGTGAATGTATGAAGACTTTTGTTAAAAACATTCACAATTTAGTGTACCCTTAGCAACCGAGGATATTGCTAAAGGATATGTATTCCTATGTGTTAGACACATGACAAGTAAGTTAACAAAGGAAAAGTGTAGCTGTGTATCAGCGTGATAAAGTTCGATACTGGCAAGACAAAGAAACCACTAAACAGTGAGGCCCTTGGGAGCATTTCACTAAAGAAGGAAAACACACAATACAATGCACACAATAAATAGCCTAAATATTCAGGGTCAAATATTGTTAAAAATCTGTGTATCCTTTATTCATTTATACATCAATTCTTGCTGTCTGATAGAGAACAAGATCTCCAAACCTGCTTATATTGTCAAAGGTACTAGTGAAAAATATGATGAATGAATGACCTTTACCTCCTAGGTAGACCATTCTGAATGCAGCTGTACTGGGAAACAATGCAAGAGATTCCTTAAGTTCATTAAGTATCCTCAAGATGTATAGAAAAACAAGAAACACAGAATTATATGTTTTCTTTTTTTTGTTTGTTTGTTTTGTGTGTGTTTGTGCGTGTGTGTGTGTGATCATTATCACATAAGATTATTTTAACTAGCCTAGTAAAGTACTCTTCCATTAGATCTTCAGCAAATAACTTCGTAGTCCATTGCAAACTGAGATGCCAACTGGTAAGAACATCCATATAGCACAACAGCACTGATGATTATATATCAGCTGTCTGCAGCAAGAAGCAATCATTGCACAGTGATTAGAAAACAGAATAATTTCCCTTTCATGATGGTTCCTCTAAGAGTCAGTGGGGATAACTTAGTTACTGTGCTGATACAGGACATTTGGTGGTAATGGCTGAAGAGAACATCGGTTACATGAATGAGTGGTTTTGTCAGTGCCTGATATATTTTTTAAAATGTTTTTATTGGGAGTACAGAAGTGCTTGAAGAAACAAGCATCAGAATGAAGGGGTGGTAGATAAGAAACTCAGAGAGAAAGTGAAACAGTCTTTAAGAGATTCATCAGGTTATATATATAAGGATCTTAAAGTCATTGAAAAAGTCATTGAAGCGTAGAAACCTAAAACTGCCAAATAAGAAGTACACCAACAACTTAAGGGAGAGTCACTGTCTTTTTTTTTTCAAAACTATCTGTCATTGCCATACATCTGCTAGCTGGTATTAAAATTCACCCAGTGACTGGCCAATAATATGGGTTTCTCCATCTAAAAAAACAAAACAAAACAAAACAAAACAAAAAACCACGGAATCTTCAAGGCTGCTGACTCACAAGTGTACTAGCTGGTTCTGTCTGAAATATTTTTCTTACGGAAGTATATAGTGAGGATTTCAAACTGTTTCTAAATGACCCTAGATATGGATTTCCTGGTCTAGTGTTTGTTTTTCAAAGATGACTGGACTGAAGAGACAGGACCTTTCTACCTGTGAGGAATACAAAGTAGCTGAAAGTGTTTTTTAATGTCCTCCCCCTCACCATCTTCCCTCCCCTATTGTGTTGCAAGTAATAATTAATAATAATAATATAATACAAACTGCTCTGTTTCTGGAAATAGTTTGGATTTTATTACATTCTGCCTTTATGATACTTTTGAGACGCTGAATATCTGTTTTTAAACTTCCTATATCTGCATTCCCTACTTTTTATTTATTACCTTTTTACTTTTATTTTGATTGCTTTTCTGTCACTATTCATACATACATACATATTCATATACATACACTTGAAGATTATTTTGATATGATTTTTGGTGCACCAAACCTGCTAATATCATTTTAAAGACTAATATTTCTAGCTTCTGAAAGTAGCTTTGAACTGTCCAGACAAACAAGGGTCAGTTGTAATAAAATTTTCATTTAATCTTCTTTCTGCTTAATCCAAGAATATTCAAAACCTACTGAGACAAGTTCACCCTGGAACAAAATAAAGAGAGAAATTTTCTACCTTCAACACAAAAAGGATAATTTTGTGAAGCAAATGAGAAATGGAATTAGGCCATTTCAGTGGTGCATCTGAGTGTGGAGCCCAAATAATACCCTGCCAGGTTATTCCCAGGCTATTCCCATTCCCATCTGCACAAATCCATAAGAGACCACGAATATAAAATGGCAGGCAGGAATCCAAATCAAGAAGTCTTGAGGAATGATCACTTTGTGTCCCTCCCAGGGCCATCCCAGCAATCATCCCATCATCAATCAACCATCCCATCATCGTCAGACCCAGTATCCAGGTATGAAACCCAGACCAATAAATCATGGAGACCAGCTATCTAGAATTATTTTATTTTTTTTTTTGACAAAAAAAAATGATAAAATAATAAAAGTAAGGATAAAAAAGATAAAAAGAACCAGTCTTGTACAGATAGTTGGCTAGTCAATATTCTTGCCTGGCCATGCCCTGCACAAACAGAGTGCTTCTCTTTAAAATCCTTTCTAACTTTATTCTGTTTGCATGTTCATGTATGTGAGTGTGAACACAGCAACTACATATTAAAAAAATAAAATAAATAAAATAAACAACAACATATATATATATATATCTTGTATATGTATGCTTCTTGTGTGTGCCTGCTGTGAAAACATCTTCAGCCTTGGTGTTGGACTTGGGGACATGGAGTAGCAGCAGCCTCTCCTCTCTCAGGCCATTGGATCCAGCATGTTTTATTTTCCTCTAATGGTATCAGCAGTTACAGTATGGAAAAAGAATGTTCTCTGGAACAATAACTAGCCTACTCATAAAAACATATTTATTCAAAATTCAAGATTCGCTGAATGTTATTTTACATTAGACAAAAATTAAGAGATATTTGAAGGCAATCTTTATCGTATTTAAAGACTAGCTCACTTTCACATTTTGTGAAAGAAATTACATATAATGAAGGTAACAATTTACACTGTGAGACAGCAACACTGAAATATATTCAACAACAAATCAACTACTAATTTACAGATGTACTGTAATGTACATTTACAGTTTGGTGTATGCAGATATGACCCAACTGGTTAAAGGAAACATCAAAAGCTAATCCAAGCATGAAAATGTGTAAATGTACACTGAAGTAAATGCTTACTCCCAGTTTATAATCACATCAATAAAAGTATTTTCTTTCTTTCTCTCTTTCACAGAATGAGAATAATTGAGATTTAAAGATGATAAAGATTTCATGCATAAAATAAGGCATTTAAATTAAACAGAGAGTAGAATAAATCTTGGAATTAATTAAACCTATTAATAAGCTTTTTATCAGCATTCCAATACAAAGGTAGGAGAGGGAAAAGGTTGTTAAAAGACTCCTTAAAGGAGTTTTTAAATATATTTTTTAATATATTAACAACAAAAAAGGTAAAGCTATTAGATTTTTTTTTAAAAAAAGGAAATAGCTATTAGAAATAGGGAGAAAGTATCACATATGAGAGGGAAAAAAAAAAAAAAAAAGGCAGTAATAAGGAAACCCAAATTAATAGTTCCTTAAGTTATAAGTAATTTATATTTAAACAACAAAACTTGTAAAAGGTTATGCAAAATGTTGTGGTCTTCAGCATGTTCAATAGCTAATAAGGAACATAGATATTGACTTTAATAAGGTTCTGATTTCTGTGCAGAGTCAAAATTTTTACTGTTTTCCCTTAGGTCAGATATTAGATCACAACAGATCAACACTGAAAACAACCCAGTGAAAAACTGTCAGCGAGGAGACCTGAGTTCTGCAGAGCTATTTCATGAATAGAAAGGTTCAAAACATCCACAGATTGATGAAATATGATCCTGAACTGTAATGTTTTTATCATAGCATTTCACTGAGGCAAGCACAGAGTCATGAAACACTACAGTCCTTCCGACAGTATCTGACAGTGTTTCAAGTTGTTTTTCTTTCCTTATTTCATCTCTCAAATGTGTCCCTTGCATTTTATTTTATTTACTCCTGAGGAGAAATTTAAGTTTACCACTTCCTGGAAAACACCCTTCCCCCACTCAACCACCCACCCCTCTCACCTTGCCATTTGTAGCTTTAAAATGAATGAGGGCAGATGGTCCTATTGATTCATATTTGCTATTACACAAACTTTTATGTCAGACAATAGGTACCTGATTCCTGTAACAGCACTTCCCTTAGCCTTGTCTACCTCGTCAGTTTTATAATGTTCACCAGTAGTACAACTGAATATAGAAGAGTCAAAGTATAGCTCCAAGGTTTTATAAGAAATTTCACGAAACCAGTTAACAGCATGGACAGGCACTGAAACAAAACATTCTGTAGAATGAAAAGCTATGAATATTTCTGATGACATAAGCTAATGAATTCTGGAAGAGCAAAAGGAATATTGGACAATATTTATAATAACAGAAAAAAAAAAAAAAAAAAAAAAAAAAAAAGTTCAGCACCTAGGAAAGAGGGGAGCAGAGAGGGAGAGAAGAATCTATAACAGGTATTTAAACTAATCCACAAAATGCACTTGGTGAATCAGTATGCCACTGTTAGAAGGCATTGGAATATTCATTCAAGGATTAGGCAAAAAAGAACTAAACCATGTTGTTTTCAGTGAGACGTTTATATGGATGACATGTGTTGACTACTCAGATTACTCAATTTCTGTAAGCTAGTTTGTAAATGGTTTCCAAAAATGATCACCAAAGAGATTGTCAAATACTGATAAGTGGGGTTAGATCTCTTGTATTTCGAAATAACATGCATATAAAAACTCCATTTAAACAAAGATGCAAGAGAGGGTGGAGGAGAGGCTTTTCCTGCATACAGCTAGGGTAACGTAGCAGACCTTTAAGCAAGGAAATATTGAAGAAAAAAAAAAATAAAGAAAAAAAAAAGCATTGCAGCACTGTGTCTTGGCAACATTCTTAGTTACATGCCTAAACAACCACTCACTTAACATGTTGTGGTTATTATTAAAACAATAGTAAATTAGCTTCACTGATGTGAATAAGTAGAAAATAAGATTGCTGCTATAAGTCTTTTACTTCCATCTGTATCTGTCCCATCTTGTTAAAAGGATTACCTGCAAATAAGTTAATTTTTGGCTTTCTTTCTAAAACATGCAGTCATATTATATTTAATACACAGAGGCGTCCTTAAAGCAGTTTCTTAACACTGAAGTATATAGTGAGGGACAACATTGGTCATCAGCTCTGTCACTTCTAAATACAGGTCCTCCAAGGAACTAGTCACCTGTTGTTCTTGTTATATTTGAAGTAAGACCTTGACTGAAATATCATCAAAATCAAGAAACAAGACTTCCAAATGAAACATCTGTGGATACAGAACACTTTTATTCTGAAAAGCCATACTCCATGTTTGCCTACTGTTATAACAAGGAGTGAACTCTCCAGAGGGAGAATGGAAGGTAATGTTTGCAGGATGTAGTGGTTGAACCCTGAGATGGGGGTAGAGAATCAGTTAAAAAAAAAAAAAAAAAAAAAAAAAAAAAAAAGCCTAGTACTACTCATGTGTACAAAACAAGTGATGTGATGCACAATAGTTCACCACCCACTGACCAATGCCCAGAGCAGCCAGTACACCCTCCCCAGCCAGCCACCCCATATAATTGTTCAGCATGACATCATATGGTATGGAATATCACTTTGGCCACTTAGGGTCAGCTGTCCTGGTTCTGTCCCCTCCCACATCCTGCTGTATGTAACCCCAGCCTCCTTGCAGGCAGGACAGTATGAAAAGCTGAAAAGTCCTTGGCTTAGTATAAGCACTGCTCTGCAACAATTACAACATCAGTGGGTTATCAACATTATTCTCAACCTAAATCCCAAACACAGTACCATACGAGCTACGAGGAGGAAAACTAACTCTCTCCTAGCCAAAATCAGGACACAGGAGAACCGGGAGGATTGATTTGTCCATACCTTATTTCAGAGTGGAAATCAGACAAACCTGAGTATGCTTTCTATCTGAAATTTGAATAGTCTAAATATACATTCCTTCTCACCACCTGAATTATCTGGACTTGAAATAAAACCAGAGTTAGTTGCATCATAACTGCATGTCATCCTTGGTTTATAACCTGGGTCACAGGATCACAGGGACTATAGAAGAGGTCTCTATTAGAAGTTGAAAGTGGAAAACCATACCCTTGTTTAAAGGTATTATAAGGCCAAGTGTTAGAATAGCGTGGACTGATTTGAAGACCCTTCCTCCAGACCAATGTTCTAAGCTCATACAAGAAAATTCATCTGGAATCCCAATGAGAGAAATGAAAGGAGAAAAACATTTGAAAGGTTAGAAAATAAAACTTTCAGAATGATACTTACTCTGATAATATGTATTTTAGTTTCTTAATATGTGCAACTATTTTTTGCCACCTGACTTGCACTTTCACTCCTATATTGGATTTAATTTAATAAGAATATTAAATTCAGCCCATTAATATTTTCTTCTATTTCCTTCATATAGGAAAGATACTTCCTCAAGGCAAACAAAAAAACCTTGACAACAACTTAGTATAACTCAGAGCACCTTCCAATGCAAGTGTGGCACAAATTCCAAAGAACATCAGTGAACAACGTACACATTTGAATTGTGCCTAAATCAAGGACAAAGTTGTTCAAACACACCTTAACATTTCCAGCAAAGGATCTGACCTAGATTTTACAGGATCTAGTCTTAGCAAATATAAACATATTATTTGGTGAACATATTACACACTTAGAAAGAATAATTCAAACTACCCACTCAAGTTCCAGTCTTTGTGTAACCACCAAAAATTTGATATACGTTACATACTAAAACAAACAAATAAAAACAAACAAACAAACAAAAAATACATTACCTAGACCAAGAAAAAAATATGTAAAGCATCAACAACATTCATAGCTGTTTGGATATTATGCAAGTAAAATCAAACATTATTTTAAAATAACTTTGACTTATTAGCAATAGGGGTGACATTATAAGATTATTTAATACTTCACAAATTGAGAAAGACAAGAAATATTAAATTAAATCTGAAAATAAAGGGACATTATGACATTGTTTCATTTCTGTTGATTTGTTCTCTCTACAGTCACCAAGAATTCCTTCTTGACAAAAGAAAGCAACCTGACACAATATTTTTATTCATTAACCCTGGTGTAATCTTCCTCTTTTTTTCTTTTTTTTTAGAATTTCCTTTTTTAATTATTATTATTAAATTGATGATAATACAATGGTGAGCATTATGCTGCTTGTGACTCATGAAAGCACAGGATGCAGCTGATTATTCCTTTCTAAGATTAGAGTCTTGCATTTAACACTAACTATACTTTATTTTTGAATGTGGAAGGTATCAGCCTACTTCCACAAAAGAAGCAAAGTCTCTATGACCATGTTCCCTGTAAGTATGAGTTCAGGTCCTTAGTACTGACCATCGCAAAACAAATTTCACAGAAGGGTTTTAAAGTTTTAAAGATGGTATTTTCTTGGAAGCATGTATCTAAGTGAAAGAAAAAAGAAGGGGGGGAGGAATGATAATTTCTGAAAATATTTTAGCATGTTCTCTCATGGTATTAGACATCAGTGAATCTACCCACACCAGGCACTGCTGTTCTCCCATCAAAAATTCTTAAGTGCAAAGCAGCTTCAATGTTTTGGACAGCCAGAAAATTTCTAACATACAAACAAAACCAAAACAACAGATCCAGTTAGTTCTGGTGCTCACTTATTTACTTGCAAGAGTATAATTGTAATAGTTTTGTATTTCTTATGTTTGTATTCTTATTCTTATGTATTTCTTAAGTTTGTTGATACTGACATGAATTATTGTCAAGGTATGCTTTCTGAGCCTGGGTAGGATAGAGTTATTTTCCTTTGTAGCAGGCAGTATGGTGTTAAGTTTTGGATTTAATATTAAAACAGTGTGGACAACACAGCAGTGTTTTGGATACTGTTGAACAGTACTTGCACAGTCACCACTTTCCTTTTTTTTCCCCTCTTTGCCCTCTCAGCAATTAGACTAGGGGTGCTCAAGAAGTTGGATGAAGGAAGGACCAGGTAAGCTGATTTCTGAATTTCAGAGACTGGATGGATATTGGTGTACTTGTGGGATGTAGTAGGTGGCTCTTTTTGCATCACTTTTTTTTTTTTTTTTTTTTGTGTGTGTGTGTGCATACGTGCACTATGGTGCCTTTACTCCTAGGGCTATTTAAGCTCTCTCCATTATACCTACTTTATAAAGTTTGTTCTATGTCAGAAAATTCCATGACATTTCATACCATGTGTAAGGGACACTATATAATTTGGATACGCATATAGTGGGAAAAGAAAAATGTTTGTATCATAAAGCTAAAGATACAAACACATAACATTTAATAGACATGTGAAATTTATTGGGAGTTGAAACCATACAAGTGGGTAAGAATATAAACACTTAGACTCCGCTCCTGTATGGATGGCGTGTTTAAGAATAAAGAAATGTAAATATTAATCTTTAGGACATTATTCCATCCCTTCCTTTATAAAGGAAAATCCTGTGAATCTTAAGAACACCAATATAATGCATTCTGGGAATTAATAAATAGAAAGAGAATATCTTGCAAATATTGAACTATTATTAATCAAGCTGAGTTTCTTCTATCTTGTAAATGAATATTTACTGAATTGAATTTTTATGAGCTTCCTTTTTAACATATAGAACTCCATTCCAGAAGAAATACTACTGCTTAGCTCATTCCTGATATTAGTTAATGCAAAGTAGAGGAGCACCATTAACTTCTGGGCAAATCTTTTCTCAGGCTAGAACTTCATTATAAAGAAAAACAGTAGCAAAATATTAAAAGTGCTTCGCAGAAATATCAGCTGCAGGGAAATTAGTTTTTTTTTTTTTGGGTCAGGGCTAATACCCTTGCTAAGATGGTGGACAGTAAAACAGTCTGATTGAAATTATTGCTGACCAATTTACACATCAAAAATAAAAATTTTTATACAATGTTATTGATACCAAATGAGGATAAAATATTGAGGCCAAGAAATGCTAGGGGCTACGTGATTACTTAACCATTTTGTTTTCCTTATAAATAGAACTGAAAAGAACACAGTGATTCTGCGAGAACAGTGAGAGGAAATGCCTGTGAGAAATACTTTTCTAATATAAGCTATTTCAAAATAAACTTTTTTTTTAAAAAAAAAAAAAAAAAAAAATGTTCCATTGTATGCCAGAATATGAGAGGAATTTCTTTACTCTCTAACTTATATTCACTGATACACCTTCAATACCTTATTTATCCCTAAATCCTGTTAAAATACATTTGAATTTTATGACAAAAAAAGACAGTTTCTCAGCAATTAATTCAAAATATGCTACCAATAGTAACTAAGAGTGCTGATGTATCAGATACCATCCCATTTAGTGCTATGATCAGTAAGATTTTTATAGGCCTCTAGCAACAGTTTTCCCCACTATTTAAGTACATTTTGAATTAAACTCTCATTCACTTTATCATGCTTTCTATTTACTGAAATATATAGCAAGTCTGTTTTTTAAACTTCTGTCTTTACACTGTTGTAAAGCACTAATGTTTCCTTAGTATTCTTTAGCATAATATAAAGAAATAATTCTGATACATGGCCTTCTGTAAAACTCCCTTCAGCTGTTGGAAGGCTTTCCCATTTAGCAGTCTGTCTTTAAAGGCTACACCCCAGTAAGAAAATAAGTTAACTATTTATTAAGTGCTGCAGTGCACGATTTTTCAGGTACCTACATTGTTGTGGTTTAGCCCAGCAGACAGCTAAGTACCACACAATGGCTTGCTGACTCTCCCCAGGTAGGAAGAGAATCAGAAAGATGAAAGTACAAGAACTCATGGGTTCTTGTACTTAAAGACAGTTTACTAAGTAAAGCAAAATCTTCATAAACAAGGAAAATAAAACAAAATTAGAAATTCATTTGCTACTTCCCAGCAGCAGAAGGATGTTCAGCCACTTCTAGGAAAGCAGAGCTCATCACACAAGAATTACTGCAAAAAATAAAAATAAAAAATAAAAACAGATATCTCTCTAAAAAAAATCTCTCTAAACATCTACCACACCCTTTTTTCTTCTTTAACCCAGCTTTTAGTGCTGGGTAAAATGTGGCATCCTCTGGTATAGAATATCCCTTTGGTCAACTGGGGTCAGCTGTCCTAGCTGTGTACCCTCCCAGTTTCTTGTGCACCCCCAGCCTCCTCAGTCGCAGAGCAGAATAAGCAGTAGAAAATTATTTTTCTCTATGTATGTATTGCTCTGCCACAGCTAAAAACACTGGTGTGTTATAATCACAATTTTAATCAAAAATGCAAAACACAGCATCATATAAGATTATATGAAGAAAATTAACTCTATCTCAGCCAAAACCATGTTTGTTCATCTGGTCTGTTTGTTCATCTAGTCTGAAATGTTAGGTGCACAGAGTCCTAAGCTGCTCATAGAGACACCCTGCTCCCTTACATTTAAACATTGAAAACTACTAATTTTCTTGTGACAGTGTCAAAAATGCACATAATCCAGTTCTAGATATACCTATAAATTTTATCCAGTCCTCCTGTCCTTCCCATTCTTTCTGAATATCTAGAGTATTCTGCTGGTAGACACCTCTTTGGAGGTGTCTATCCAGTTGAAACACTGATATTATTTATTTAAATGGATTTAGGCCTTCTGAATTCAGTCCTTTCCATATAGATATTCAGCTTCAGAAAGGAAAGGTGTTTTTTTGCCCAAGATGCTTGGGACTAATAAAAAGGAAACAAGTTTAATATCTTGCTGCTGAAACAAAATAATAAATAAAGTTTTTATAAAAACTCAAGTGTAGATGTAAAGGTATGACTTACTGCTCTGTTGAATAAGTGTACTTTCATGAGTTTAGGAAGTCATACACTCCATAGAAAAGATTCTGTGCTAATATATATATTTTTTAATTGTATATCACTGCTATTAGTTTATACTGATGTATAGTACAGTAAAATAAAAATAATTCTTTAGGAAATACTAAAATTAAGAAAAAAAAAAGACAGAATGAAAAAAATCTTTATTGTTTATAGGCAGCAGATGTTATTTTTTCTGATATGTGAAGCAAATTAACAGTGATCATCTCTCACCTATTTAGCTACAGGGGATTAACAGCTGTATTCCTTGATCTAAATAATGAAGGAAATTAGGAGGAAAAAAAATATGGTCTCAACTTTATCTGGGCCACTTATGAAAATAGACAAATACTGTCAACATTACTTATGGTCACTGCAGTTGTATAATTTTGTAACTTATTTAATTATGTACAAAAAAAATAGTTTGGATTCTGGAACCTTAGCATGGGAAGCAAACTCAGGAGAATCACTTAATATAGGACTAAACTAATCAATATTTTCAGGATGGCTCTGACTGGCATAAAACTAGGGTAGCACATAAGATAAGCATACACATGCAGATAAGCATTCTCCAATCATGCAAAAAATGATTTCTTGATACAGACAAAGTTAATACCCGGTATTTCTTTGCCAGCTTCCACTTGAAGATTTCAAATTATAATTGAAAACTTACCTTCCAAGTTGTTTCAAACAACTAGCTTTTCTATTAAATCCTGCTTTTTTATGTCATGGTAGGAAACTTAACCTTAGTTAACATAGTCTGTGAAATTTCCAAAGCAGAGGACCTCTGGCCACTCTTTGGAGATGATATCCCGAGTGGATATCTACTACAGATGTCAAGATGTTGCTATTATCATTGCTGACCAGCACCAGAAGACATTATATATAAGAAGTTATATATATATATATATAAATGAATATGTATATATATGTATATATATGTATATATATATATAACTTCTTATATATATACATAACTTCTTATATATATATATAACTTTATATATAATGTCTTTATATAATAACTTCTTATATATATATATATATATAAGTTGCTCTTCTAAATGGAGTCTTCTGTACTAAAAATTATTATGCTTAAATTTGCCTTACTATGCTTGAATTTGCCTTATTACAACCAATATTTCATTACATGCCTAACGGAATTATGTGCTGAAGAAAAAAAAAAATGTGCCAAAACAACCTTTAGAATAAGAATGTTTTTAAAATGAGGAATGCAGCATCTTGTCTAAATTTAAGTAAATTTTGCAAAATTTAACTCAGAAGTGTAAAACTGAGGACTACCTGAAGGCAGTTAAATGGGGCTATGGGTAAGACTTAAGCATCTCATAAAGCAAGAACATGAAATATATGTTGTTATATCATCTCTGAATATGCATGAAATTTCCATTTACATCAGTGGGAGTTGCACTTGTTTTTGGATAGGCAGAAAAGTAAGCAAAATAATTTAAATAAAATATGTGAAATTTAAAAAAATGTGAAAAGTTTCTGGATATTCAGTGTCATCAAATCTATAGGTTTTTGTTTGTTTTTTCACTACTAACAGAGAAGTCCTTATTTTCTCGTGAAGTTCTAAGCTACATCTTTTGCTAGAAAATGTTTACTGTCAATCTTCTCTAGGGGAAAGGAGGAAATTAAGCCTACACATGTAGTCCAGATACCCCATAAAATTTAATCTAAACAAAATATTTCTGGTTTATGGACTTCACAAACAGATTCTTCCTCCCAACCCCCATCCCCCATCCCCCGTCCCAAGATTTACTTGAAGACTGTCATATATGTATTTTAATCTACAACTACAGCTTTGGAGAAAGCATTATTTTATTATATATTTTATTTTTTATTCAGATTCCTTTCAAAGGAATCTGAATTCAGATTCCTCTCAAAGGAATCTGAATAACTTTCACACTGAATCTGAAAATATTTCTTCTTAAGAGTAACATCTATATTTAAGAAATAGAACAATTATTTTCTATGACCTTGACATCATGTTTTTTTTACAGAATTAGTATTTCTCACATTTTTAGTAAGATTCATCTGTCTGTTCAGAGGTTTGAGAGGATTTCTGGAAAATTTGTGTAATGTCAAATTATCCTGTGGACCAGTGATCCTTTATCAATAAAGGCCATTCTTCAGGAATTATGAATATGGAAGACAGTGTTTTTTTTTTTTTGTTTGTTTGTTTTGTTTTTTCTCATATATAAAAATTTAACAGCATATAAAATACAGCTCAAGGGAACAACAACAGCATTACAGAGAAACACAATCTAAATTAAAGTCTCTGTCACTACATGTTAATAAGCATACTCCACAGAAACTCAAAGGAATTCCTTGTACATTTCAGAAAGGGGATTACAGAACTGATTCCAATATTATGAAAATATTTTTTTCCTACTTAATAGTCCTACTCATGCAATAATTGCATGAAATAATTGTTAAAACTGATGGTTATTTCCATGTGGCGGCCTATTGTATTTTTAATCAAATATAGGTTTTAAAATAAGTAATAAATACTATCTGTACTCATGTTCATGTAATAAACCATCCTAACTATAACATTACTATCAGAACACTAATATTACTTTTGGGATACAAGGCTCTTCATTGCTAGTCCTCTGCCGAAAACAGTAGGAAAATAAATGTCTTTCATTTCTATTTTGTTTAAGATGTATTTCTGCTTTAATGCTGTATTAACTGCCTGGAGGTTAGAAATGTGTAACTTCAGTATATTAAATAGAGTTTGTATCCTGCAAACCCACTTCCTATTTCTTTAAAGTATAATAAGTATAGTATAGTATAAGTATAGTATAATCCCATACTTCTTACCTCTTGCAATTTCTAAACTGTGTGTTTATCTAGTTTCTCCTAACAGCCCTTCTAAGTTTTCTCTGATACTGGAAAAAAATTATGTTCCCTTAGGAACATAAATGGTAATGGTAGATACTTCATGAAAAATTTACCATGAAAACTCTAGCCCAATTTCCTGTGTCTTGTACCTACATCAAAATACAAGAATACCTTGTTTGTTTGCTTCCTTATTCTAAAGAAAGAAAAAAATTCTAGATCAAGACACAGACTTCTTAGGGAAACTCAGCTTTTAAGTAGAAGCTTATGGGGGGGTAGGGGTTGGAAGGGTGATAGTAACGTTAATAGTAAACACCACCTTTAATCAAGAAAAAAATGATGAATTCCAGAGACTTGTAACTTAATTATTTCAGACCACAAATATCTATAGACCTTTAGTTTCTAAGCAGTTTTTTTAGTCAAAATAAATCTATAAATACAAAGGAATACTCCTGCTAAATATGATTGAACAAGTAGAATTAGACCAACGCTTAGTTTTCTAAACTTGTAGTGTGTTGCTTCTTAGGCTTTTTACCGACCAGGCTTTCAGCATCAGATCTCTTTGTGAAATACAGAATCTAGCTAGAACTCAGTGATTAGCTTCACAGCTTCACACCCTTAAAACAAAAAACAAAACAAAACAAAAAAGCTTTGAGACTTGAATAGTACATGAATTCTGATAGATAACAAATGCAGTACGTAGAGAAGCTATTTATTGTGCTGTTGTCATTCAAAATCATGTAAACAATTACCTATCTCTGCTGAATGTCATCTAACATATGGATTTATTAGCTTTATGCCTATTTTACATCTAATCAGTCTTCCACTCAGCTATCATTAGGTGTGAAAAAAGTGTGTTTAAAGCAAAATGAAATAATTCATGTCTGAACGGACACTCAAGAAAAAGCTTTAGCCCTAACCTCTGATATTTGCTAGACAAAGACAGGTTTTCTTGATTCCATTAATAATGCTTCTTAAAGACCACCACAAATTCCTGTTCAGATGGAGTTTTATTCCTAGATACAGCATGTATTGAAAAAGTGCTCTTACATTTGAAGGATTTCCCTTTAATGGAAACATACCCTAGCCGCATTCAGTTAATATTCTGCTGACAGGGAAATGGAAGCAAGGAAAACTGAGAAAAAGTGGCCAAGATAAAATAAACCAAGTTCACAGGCATATTGAAGTCTTACAGACTAATACAAACTTAATCTGTATTAGCTTTGTCATAGACAAAGACACAGCTGTCTAAGTCTGAAAGACAGGCAGATGAACTACAAATCTGCACTATATCTTTTTTTTTTTTTTTCATCGGGATCAAATACCTTTCCTTATATGACTTTTTTTTTTTTTTTTTTTTTTTAATCAATGTGAATTTTGAATTTTGCTCTTTCTTCTGACCATGACTATGGCGTAAAGACCACATAGACACCACGGTTCTTTTAGGATCTCCACTACTTTATTGATGACATAACTTCAACTTTCCCTTATTGTGGATAGGTTCCCTTCCTATACCATTTGCTCTACAGCAGTACTTTTCCACTAACTATTAATTGGTCAACAACTTTGCCCGGCAACCGCAAACTCCAGCAACTTCAGCAACTTCCATGTCTTAAGGGTGGAGAACAAGCAGTTCGAGACAGCAAAGCATGTCCTGCATCACCCTTCTTTGTTCTCTCTAAACTCTTTACATTCCCCATGGCCTCACAGTTAAGAGTCCAATGTTATCACCAACCATGGGTCTTGTTGACCCCCATGGCCACACTCCCACACATGATCAGAGAGACTTCTGTAATGTAGCATAAAGAATTCTAACTTGCAGCTTCAAAAATTGATGGATACTAACAACCAAACGTTTAACAAAGCATTCTTAATGTCTTCGGAGAATCAGAGAAGGTTTATTGGCTTCAGAAAATGAGGGGTTATATTTTTCTAAGTATTAAGCTTCCCAGCTGTAATCATTGAGTAGTCTCAGTGAAGCTGCTTAATTTTAAGAGAAGTTCTATTTGTAAAACTGAACTGCCAAGCAGAGCTGCAGAGGGACTGAAAGGATCCCAAGCTCATGTTACAGAAAATCAGTAGAAATACTGTTTGAAATAATGTTTGCGAAATTCAAACTTTGGCTTTATCATGAGTTTTTCATAACAGCTCTCTGAAAATATATTATTCCACATGTAAATTCAGAGATCCTAATTATACTGCATCAGAATTATGGCAGAACTTCTATTGACTTTATGAACACCAGAATCTTGTCCAGATCTAAATACAGTGGTCAAAGGAAGAAATGATGATAGTTTTCTTTTGTCCATTTGCCCTATGACTGGAGAACTCTTCCAGCATGAAACTTTATTCAGTTCTCTCCTTTGTCTGAAAATATTTAAACCAACTTTTCTCACCTTCAAGAATACCTCCACCCTTCCCTTGGTTTTAGAAGCCATTCCATTCAATAAAAACAAGTTGGTACATGGAGAGGAAAGAGAAGGAGTGAAAGGGAAGAAGGAGATTTATTTCTGTGAGATGGTCCCAAATGTATGGAATTTGATTTCTTGAGGATTTATCCTTCTGCCAGCAATGCTTTGCTCTCTGAAGTCCTTACGCATGCTGTGCCACTATTAATACTGAACATGGACTAACAGGATCCTTTCTGTTCCTTTTTCCTACATCTCAGACGTTACTGGCACCATCAAAACATCTATAAGTTTTCAGGCAATGATTTCTCCTGAATCTTTGATAGTCCAAGATACTTCGCCAGAAAAACTAATGTAAGGAATATAGAACCACTTGCAATTTCCCTCCTTGAAGATTTCTGTATACTCACTGATGACCATGATCAAAGCATAGTTCATGGTCCAGTGCCTCAAAATGCAGCAGAGCTTTACACCATGTCCAGAAAACAAACAAACAAGCAAACAAAAACAACTTATCATAAATAAATAACATTTTTGTAGACTTCAACAGTAGTCAAGTAGTCTTCACACTGCTAGTTGTATGCTCTACGCTGCTGCTGATGGCACATTTTAATGTATCCTTTTATACTCTCTAGACTGATGACTACTTAATGATGCCGTGCAAAATAGAGTGTTCTTTCACTGGGGCTAAGTCAGATGGCCACACCATTTCATTGTATGGCTAAGGATTCATACTTGTGCCATTCTTCTATGAAGTAAAAATGAGAGTTCTTTATCTCTATTTAAAACTCTACCCTTTGTGTCTTGAGGAATCTGACCACTGATCTACAAATGGAAATATATGTATATATATTTATGTATTTATATTTACACGTAAATGTAAATATATATTTGCCATGCAAAACACACATAAAACCCTCCTCTCCCACAAATTATGACTGCTTATTTATTTTGGGTAAACACAAATGGAGAAACACCAGAGTTTAGTTAAAATAACTTGGATGCGCTTAAGCTGTCAAAGTAAAGCATAAAGTAAGCTCTAAATATTGCAACAACCACATCACCCTGCAATACCAGAGCAGTTAAAGGCTTTTGGGAATACCAATATTGTTTTTATGTTGAAATCAAGGGTTTGATTCGACAGCTCCCTTGTGACAAGCCTTAAACCACTCATACTTAAAACTGAAGTTTTGCTTATGACTTAGCAATTAACTGAGCCCAGTCTACTGATGTGTGATTGGAGAGCATGACTGACATTTGCACCTTTGAAGAACCTATCTGAAGAAAAACATGACAAAATTCTTACATGGCTGTGAATATCATCACATATGATTTTAAACACCTTTTTGAGTATTTGAGTACCATTTCTATGTTTGTTTGTTTTTTAAAGAAAAAGAAGCAAAACCAAAACAACAACAAAACAAAACTTTGTTTTCCAAAGAAGAGGAAAAAACAAAAACAAGTAAATTGTTATACCATGATTAGTATGGCCTAAACATAGAGTATATGAGAATGTTTCTATTCAGCATTTTACTATCTTGAAACAAAAAGCAGATGTTGATTTTTATTAGACCTATCAAACTACATGTTGTCTGGTGGAGAAACAGATGCAAGCTGAATTTATAAGAAAGTTCCTTAAAGAACCTTCTTATATGAGGGATTCAGAGAATTATTAACTTCGATCTTTTCAGTGGTTAGGACATCTTTCGAGGTTATGTTTTACTCTGATTTCTGAGGTCATTTGCATACTGCTTCCACTCTTAGAGTAAATCACTGGCACATATCTCAATCCATCATGGTAGCAACTGAAAACAAACAAACAACAAAACCTGAGTAGTGGAAGAACCATTCAAAAACAAATGTTACCAAAAGTATTTAAAGAAAACATTTTCTGGGAGCAAAAAGCCAAAGTTATAGTGTCAGGTAGCTTTAATCTCTGGCAAAAATAAATGCTTTAGAAATACCTTCAGTTTACAAGTAGAAAAAAAAAATCTTGATAATAGATTCTTAATAATGAGTCAGGAAAGAGTCTACAGAACTATCTGTTATTTCTACTTTATGTTTCTACAACTGTGTTGTAATTCTAGTCAATTAAATGTGAAGTCAGGGTGCTTCAAGAACCAGGGGCTCACTGGGGTAGATTAGGGCAGGGTCTGTTGGTCGGGGCCCATCCCACTACCCTAGCCAGGAGCCGGGCAGCTGGAGACACCAGGGAAGCACCAGATCTGAAAACCAGGCAACTCCCTGGGACTAGGGACATGCTGAGTTTGGGCCATGGGCTCACAGGTGGACCTGGAAGAGTGGGGGCCATGGCCAGGCAAAAAGGTCTGTGGGGATCTGTAGACCGGTCTTCCTGTAGCTTTGCTAGTGCAAGGGCTGATGGCCTTTTGACCTGGGATTCTGGGCCTGGGCAGGGCTGGGGAGCACTTGCGGTCTTCAGTGCCCTCAGGGCCTGTGCAGAGCACCAGTCCTGGGTAGACAATCCCTCACAACAAAGACAATTTAAGAGAACTCAATGATTATATGAATCTGGGAACCACTTTATCATTATTATTATTAATAACAATAATAATTAATATTAAAATCCATGAAACATCAGAAAACTTGTTTGTTTTTCCTCTAAGATAGCTTTTACTATTTCCTTCTACCCAAAGCACTTTGGTCTTCAAACTATCAAACTATTATGTTTTTTTTTTCTTTAACAGCTTCATTTGCAGTACATATATATAACACTACCCATTGTACCATGCTGCTTAATTTATTTAATATGTGTTCTTTAATGAAAAAAAAAAAAAAGTTTATTCTCAGAGAAATGAAACAACTATTATCAGTAAATTGGACTTCATTACATTTTCATAAGTCTTGATTTAAGATGATTGTAAAATTAGAACTTCATTGCTATAAATGCAAATGTCTCCTTCCTAGCTTATTTTATTAATTTATTTTTACAGCCCCCAATCTCATCAGAGAATTATGTGGTTAGTGAATTATTTTTACAAAACAAATTGTGTTTTCTTTTATACACAGTCAGTAAGAATATAGGATGCTTGCTGGTTCAATTATATTATGTTTCGGACAAAAATTCTTTTGGATAGATTCAGTTGGTATGCAAGTTAATGTCAAAAACCATAATGCACGTGCCATTTGAATGTCACAAATGAACTAAAAATTTAAACGCATTAGACGTTAGACGGTCAAGAGCTCCATTTTGAGGAACCTTGGCAGCTGTTGAAGAGAAGCATTTAAGAAACAGTAAAATTCCCATTATTTTTCCTCTCTAACAGACTTTCAAGGCTCTGACCAATAAGCTCCCAACTACCGAATGCAATAGTGCTTCCTTTTTGTTCTGTTTCACATAGACCTTTAGTAAAATCAAGTCATTTTGTTAAGCATTGTGTTTCCTATCGATTAATGTTCTCCTCCTTCATGTTCTTTTGTCATCTTTACTGGAAAATGATAGCAGATACTGCATCTTTTCCCCAAGAGTTTGCATGTATATTGCTCACCCAGAAGCTGTTAAATAAAATATATTACTAATATGTAGTAGTATGTAAATATGTAGTATGCAGTACCTCAGTAGTCTTATCTTTAAACATCTATGAGCTTTCATATTCATAGCTTTTTTCTTGGTATTTCTTTAACTCAATCAATTCATATAAACTCTTTTATTATTTTTTTAATTGGTGGAGAAAGAAGGTCCCATTTCATCTCAGCACATGATGAAGAAAGATGAAGATGTTGCTATGTTGCTGATGTCTAGAAAATAAAAATTCTTTTGGCTCTGGTCATTTAGTCTTCCATACGTTTAAATTGCTCAAGCAATAAGCATTATGTTTCATTCTACCTAGTTTGAATATTATGTTCTGTATTTATAATAGACAGGCCTAGCTCTTACGGCTTTATTTTCTAAACCTAGAAATTTCAGTATAGGGGACATGTACAAGATTTATTTATTTCTTCATTCATTCATTTCACAAATTCATCTTCTTACAGTTCAGGCAGCTACATGGGAATAAACTTGTATTATATTTAGCTACAACTAGCTTTGTTTCTTGAACTGCAATGTAAGCAATTACAACTTCATCCCTAATTAAGGATAATTTTATGTATGTTGAAATATCTTCAGTCTTCACATGAAGATGAGCAGTAAAACTCATGAGGTACCTGTTGGGACTAGCTGAGTCCAAGGACAGTCAGAAAGCAAAAGTGACTTAACTGTCATTGTTTTGGCTGGGATAGAGTTTATTTTCTTCACAGAGGCTCACACAACACTGTGTTTCAGGTTTTTACGAAAAAGTAATAACACACTAATGGTTTTAGTTGTTGCAGAGCAGTACTTACACAGAGCCAAGGGTTTTTCTACTTCTCATCCTGCCCTGCCAGCGTGGAGGCTGTGGGTGCACAAGAAGTTGGTTAGGTACACAGACAGCACATGTGACTCAAACTGGCCAATGAGATATTCCATACCTTATGACAGTGTACTCAACAATAAAAGATGGGTTAGAGAAGAAGGAAGGGGAGGAGATGTTTCGAGTGATGACATTTGTCTTCCAAAAGAACCATTACATGTGACGAGCTCTGCTTTTCTAGAAGAGGCAGAATTCCTGTGTGGCAATGGGAAGTAGTGAATGGATTCCTTGTTTGCTTTGCTTGTGTATGCAGCTTTTGCTTTACCTAGTAAATTCTCTTTATCTCATCTCATGAGTTCTTGCATTTTTATCTTCCTATTTTTCTCCCCCATCCCACCTGGGGAGACTGAGTAAGGGAGTACCACAGAGAGTATGGTACTTAGCTGACTGCTGGGTTAAACCACAACACTAACCTTTCAAACAGCCTTTGGGAGTTTATTCCGTTATATAGCAGGAACTTTTAATTTAGGCCTTATACATGTTATTTATTGCACTAGTATCCTAGTTAGAAACCTGGAATTAATAATTGAAAATTCTAATTGGAGGAAGGGATATAGATTTTGTATATATATAATTTAAAAATTATTTTTTAAGAATAATAATTTATGTGGCAGTTCACAAATCTTGAGAATAACAGAATAAACCATAAAAACATTGCTTATGCTTCTCAAACACCATCTAATTAAAACTTCACAAATGTCAAAAATGCAAATATTATATGTTGAGAGTTTCATTGGAGAGAATGTTTTACAATATGTGTGAGAAATAACATTGTATAGGCCATGATTTTTCTAATCAGCTATGGTGATATGTCTTGACCACTGCCAATCATGTTTATATTATTCAGTCTTCCCTAACACTTATCCCATTTTTCAGGTCTTATCTGTTCTGTTCTGACTTTCATATTCATACTCTTAATTCTCAGGGACAGGAACTGTACTTTTGCTTTTGGACAGCATCTGGAATGTAGAAGACCTGATCTCATACTAGAGCTCCCATTTGTGATGGTAATGCAAATAATTATAATACTTTTATCTTCATTATTCTCCCATTAATCTTCATTTTATTTAAAAAAGTTTTGGAAGTTGCAATTGCACTAAGGTTTGTCTTGCAGGCTATGTGAGAGTTGTAACTAATTTAGTTACTTATATTATTTTGTCTCTAAGTATTTTGACAAGTTAATACTTACTGGTATATAAAACTGACAGAAACGATCCATAAATAATGCAAATCCACAGCAAAACCCAATGAAATCATCACTGTTCTAGAAGAATTAAAAAAAAAAAAAAAAACTAAACAAAACAAAAAAAAAACTGTTAGATATATTTTTATATGTTCATTGGAACCTTAAAAATATTTTTCCCACATCAAAGCTAGTAAGATACATGTCTAGATTTCTCAGTCAGAAAAACATTTGAAGTGAACAAATCACAAATCTAATGCTGATATTTTACACTTGTAATATATGACCTCTCATTAGAATCATTTTTATCCTGTAAGGAAGCTTGCTGACAAAACTGTTTAATGCTTATAAATACTTCTAAACTGTTAATGATAAACGTACTTTGGAACCAATACAATTTTGTCAAAAAAGTTTACACTGCTTCAGTTTGGCTGAACAAACTTTACATGGATCTATTTAAGAGCAGCTTGCATGTGTGTGTATCATCATGAGAGGAGCCCAAAGATTAGCAGCATCAGACCAATGTTGGAAAGTAACATAAGGATCAGTGTGTGTTGTATTTTGGGAAAGGCATCAAATGAGAATGGCATGTGATTAGGCTATGTGATGAGCTTGTGGTTATTGCTTAGGCTACATAACTGACAAATTCATGCTTTTAGAAGTTTTCTTGGTCAGAAGGAAAAAAAAAAAAAAAAAAAGTACACGTAGTATCCATGCAATAAGAGAAAAAACACATCTCAACTCTCAGCAAACCCTATTTGCGCAAGAACTGAAAATAATGCTTTGTAACGTGTATTTCAGAGCACATCAGCTAAACCTGGTAGGTAGCTGCTTCTGTGTGTCTATGCCATAGCAAATAGTGGAAAACTTTATCTAAAGTCTGGAGGCAATCTAGTTTACCTGATCTAAACCAAATTAAGTGGGACTACACTGACTCTATGTTGAGAGGTGTACACATATATTCAGTTCCCTTAAATCATCTGAAACAATTTCTTATTTCAGCACTGAACTCCTTTACTTACAGGTGGCTGCATATATGCATATGGCAAACATATGCATATTTTTTATATGTAACAATTCATGCATGTGACTTCTAGTGATAAAGCAAAAAAGGTCTGCAGCATTTCTTGGCCATTTGTGACTTTCAGTTATGCATATCCAATATTTATATATGCTTTTAGTAGCTACCTTTTCTTGTCAAATTAAAATAATGTATTTTCTATTCATTATAGTAATTAAATATTTATATATTTTTATCTATAATGTGAGCTTTACTATACAAGATATGCAAGAATATTTAGCATACAAACAAGCATATATAAGAAATGACAATGTGATAAGCTACTAACTTAAAGAGTTCCTCAGTCTTCTTCAAGCCAGAACTGAAGGGTCTCAGCCTTCTCATTGATCCCAGCAGAACGTTCATACTGACTATATTTAAGTATAAAAGGGTGGGAGGGTAGAGGGGAGCGTAGAGTGGAAAAGTCTAATAGAAATCTGCTTATATCACCGTAGGGATAATAGAACTGAAAAATAACATCTTGCACATCTTGGAAAAAACAAACAATCAAAAAAAATGTCTTTTTTTTTTAAGGAAAAATGAGTACATTCATTGAAGCAATTGACTTACGAAAAGTTAACATCTTATGTGAGGTTAAAATTTCTATTATTCCAGACACTTACAAAGGAAAGGTGACTCAAACATTACTTTCAGCTGGGTGGCAAAACTGAGAAGATTATGACTATCTCAAAATTCAAAATTAATTGTCCTGCATAATATGATATCAATCACTGTTTGTCATATCATAGCTTTTATTTCATAGCTATGAAATAAAAGCTATTATCATAGCTTTTAAAAAGAAACCTCAGTTTCTTTTAATAAGAAATTAGAAAGTTGGAAAATGCTCTGGAATAGAAGCAAACATGTTCTAAATTGTTTGAAAGTAAAGTTTAAAGACTTTTCATTTTTTATTAAGTGATTTTAAAAACTACATTGCATTTTCCCACAGTTGATTTGCCAAGAAAAATGTATCTATTCTTCCTCTGAAAGTAGGAATTTACCTTTTGCTGTGTGAAGCACAGCAAAAAGAAAATGAATTAAACTCTTTTTATCAATCCTACAGTTCCAGACCTGATAGCTGAAGCACAGCTCAATTAATGCATTATAAAATCTGTATAAGAGTGTATTTTAACATATTTCTTTCAAAGGGACAAAATGTGGGATTGACTTCTTTCCTGATTCTTTTTGAGTTGTTTCAGGAAAATGTGATTATTTCTTTTATTCTAATGATTTTATTTATTTATTTATTTATTTATTCCAAAATATGGTCAGAATTGTATTATTTCCAATCTAAATGTTCAATAAACTACTGAAATGTAAATAAAGACTCCTGGGACATTAGGACAAATTGGCACTTTTTCCACAAAGAAATAGAGAAATATTTAACCAAAAGTTAAATTATTGGAAAGAAAAATCAGGTTCACAATTTATTTAGGTCTATCTTTTCTTATTATAAGGCTGAAAAGACTAGAAGCATGTAGAAGTCAAGATCATATCAAAAAGAGTAGTGAACCTTCATGACTGTCCATGTGCTGGAAGTCATGAGGAGCACACACGCCCCAATGAAGGTCACAGATGATTGCTGTTAAATACTGCTAAATATCACAGACATTTGCATTAGGATTTGAGTTATTATATTTAAGACATCTAAAAACATAAGACTAGTATGACCACTGTGCTAAAGTCAGGCATTGTATGATAATGGAGAAATGAACACTAGAAAAGGATCAGGGGACAAGGAAGAAAACAAGTCCTTAAACTTTCCTTTGTCTAGAACATCACATATATTTCTACCAATTCCATTTCAAGATGAAACAGTATATAGAAACATGTAGATTGTATGTAGAACATGAAACATGAAAATAGTATGTAGAACAGTATGTTTCAATGTAGAAACAGTACATGTAAAAGCAGTAAAAAGAAGAAAATCAGAGGCAGGCAATATTTATAGAAGAGAGAAATGGAATCTTTAGAGAGACCTTCTTGAGTCTTTCTCCACACATTAAAAATTATATAGGATGCTGAATTAGCACACATAATTTTCTATTTCCAATAGCGCAGGAGCTATAGGACAGATAATCACATTGTCATGCAAAAGCTTGAAACCTACATCAATCCACTCAAAAGAAATCCTTCTTCACATAACACATTCTCTGGGGAAATTGTTTTGCTGTTTAATATTGAAGATTAAAAGATAATTTTAAAAAGTACTAGAAGGAGCTAGAGTTAAATCAACAATTTTAGTACATTTTCTGGCTTAGTAACACTTCAAACTATTATTTATTTATTTATTTAATTAATTAGGAAGGTGTGCCCTCTACTTCTTTTTTTCCTGTATACGTTGCCTGAGTACCTGCTGTTGGCGAATATCAAGCTTGAAGGACAAGCTTTATCAAACAAAGTCTAGTAACAAAAAGAACAAGCTTTTGCTGCTCTGGATAAAGGCTGCATATGCAAAGCTCCCCCTTCAACCTCTTATACATCAAACAAAGTAATATATTTGTGGAATTGCCAAAGTAAATGCAACAACCACCAACATGGAAATAACTGTGGGAGAACTTCTGAGATAAACCCCGTTTCATATTGAGGCTTAGTGTACCTGGAGCATTTAGAAGACCACCAGGAATTTTGCCTAGTCATGTCTACTGGATCATATAAAAGAAGCTGAAACCAGGAGCTGAGAGTCCCTGAATGCCTGCAGAAATATGAACAAAAAATCTCAGAGAGGTTGTAATGCGTGAACCCTAATCAATTTTTTAGTAAAAAAAAAAAAAGGGGGGGGGGGGGGAGGAGTTCAGGCTATTGCATTGAAGTAGGTATTGAAAAACATTCAAATAGCATTATCATGAAGGAATGCATTAGAAGGAAAGCAAATTATTAAAAGTGTTTTTAACGTATTGTCAAAAAGTGGCATCAAGGAATAAGGGGGAGAGGGAAAGAGATCTTCAAAGTTTCATATTAGGTATGCTGAACACACACAGAAGGGATAATTGATGTTAGAATTGATGTTAGCTGCTAATCTCTTGAAACTGAGCTTGACTATCTACCCAAAAATAACTTTTAAATGAGTTAAAAGGTCAAATCTGATCTCATTTCACTGAAGTATCCATTGCAGAGAGAAAACAAAGCATGTTCCTAAGTGAGAGGAAGATAGACCTCCACTACCCTCTGTGCTTCTTTGTTCAGCTTGGAATACCTACTTTTAACTTTAAATATCTATACTTGATATCCTTCTTTAATAATATTCTCTGCTTACATATTACTACCTATAATGTTTTTCTCATTTTCCTCAACTGTTTTTGTCAGTTGTAGACTGTTGGACAAAGACTCTGATAATCCAGAGAAAAGTGCACCCATTTGGCAGTTTCTATCCTCTGTCAACCCTTGTTCAAGTCATATCTCAAAGTGGGAGAGGGAGAGACAACAGTCCCTATATATCAAGGCACAAAAGCCTGATGTGAAAAGCCATATATTTCAGTTAAAAGAGGTTAAATAGACTTTATTATTATTATTATTTTCAGGTTAAATTGAGTTTTACAGAACAACTATCAACTGTTTGAAAAATCTCTTTTGCTAAAGAATCTGAAGGCATGATACTCATGGGATTAATCTATACTCAAGTTTGATTTTAAGTAATGTTTATAGAAGAACCTATCCCTAATAAAATAGACCTGCTGGGCAATAACAGCAAATGATTAATGAAATATATGGTAAGAACCTTTCTTAAAAACAGCAGTCAAATCGGCTATAGCATGACAAATTTTGTGTTGCTACTATATTACTGCAGATAATACAATGAGGAGATGCAGGAACAGATATCAAAGTTCAGTTTATTTAAGCATTTTACATTTTCAGGTCTTTACAGTTGTGAAAATTTTGGGATCTTAAGAAAACAAACAAAAGTTACCACGGACTTTCTTGCAGGTAGTACAGAAGTGATGGATATAGTAGAGCAGTGGAGGAAAAACAAACATACATAAAGCCCACATCGTTATGCTCTGTCTGGTGTATTATAGTTAAAACATTCATGGAAACTCAGGGCCATCATAGTGTTCAAATGGTATCATATAACAAAGTGAGCACAACAATAACAGCTGTCATAAAACATAAATAAAAATATGATTTTATTTTTTAGGTCCACTCTCTGCTGAGTTAATAAATGAGCATTCATTTCAGATTATTCTTTACTCCTCTGCTTCTACATAGAGAAGTAACTGTTGCTAGTCAGAATAAAAGGGAACAGAACAAAGTTAATGACTTCTCTTGAACACCACACAGTTTGGTGTTCTGTGGAGTTCTGTGAGAAGCCTGTCTGCAGAACAGAGACAGCCAAAGGCAACTGGGACTGCCAAAAGAATCTCATAAACTGGCCAACATTGAGTTGCTTAACCAGACGATGTGACACTCAAGACAAGGGAAATAAACTGAGATGAATGATCAGGCCAACAGTAAGACAGAGACTCTCCTAACCTAGACAAAGATGACCCTCAGACAGCTGTAAAGTTATTCACAAGTTCCATCAAACTGAACACCCCACTTCAGAATCTCATATATTAACTAATCCAGTGTGTTTATGAAGCTCCAAAAAGCTAAATGCCTTTGGAAATTGCAACAGAACTGCTGAGTTTATATAGGATATGGCTGCAACTTCACAATGGCAGAGACAGACATACATATGGTTTAGTGGAGGATTTGTTAGTGTTAGGCTAGAGGTTGGACTCGATGATCTTGGAGGTCTCTTCCAACCTAGAAGATTCTGTGATTCTGTGATATTCCTGGCACACCAGGCTGCTGATGAATTTGTCTTCACAGAATCACAAAACTGTAGGCGTTGGAAGGGACCTCAAGAGATAATTGGGTCCAACCCCCCTGCCAAAGCAGGATCCCTAGAGCAGGTTGCCCAGGTAGGCATCCAGAAGGGTCTTAAATACCTCCAGGAAGGAGAATCCACAACCTCCCTGGGCAGTCTGTTCCAGTGCTACGCCACCCTTACCGTGAAGAAGATCTTTCGCATGTTGGTGCGGAACTTCCTGTGCTCCATTTTGTGGCCATTGCCCCTTGTCCTATCCCCACAAACCACTGAAAAGAGGTTGCCCAAATCCCTCTGTCTCCCACACTTAAGATATTTGTAAACATTGATAAGATCCCCTCTCAGTCTTCTCTTCTCAAGGCTGAACAGACCCACATCTCTCAGCATTTTGTCATAGAGAAGATGCTCCAGGCCCCGTATCATCTTTGTTGCCCTTTGCTGGACTCTTTCTAGGAGGTCCCTGTCTTTTTTGCAACAGGGAGCTCAGAACTGGACACAGTACTCCAGGTGAGGCCTGACCACGGCAGAGTAGAGGAGGGGGATCACCTCCCTTGACCTGCTGGCCACACTCCTTTTAATGCACGCCAGGATCCCATTGGCCTTCTTGGCCACCAGGGCACACTGCTGGCTCATGGTCAATCTGTCGTCCACCAGGATCCGCAGGTCCTTCTCTGCAGAGCTCCTCTCCAGCAGGTCATCCCCCAGCCTGTACTGGTACATGTGGTTGCTCCTTCCCAGGTGCAGGACTCTACACTTGCTCTTGTTAAACCTCATTTGATTACTTCCTGCCCATCTCTCCAGCCTGTCCGGGTCTTGCTGAATGGCAGCACAGCCTTCTGGCATGTCAGCCACTCCTCCCAGCTTTGTATCATTGGCATACTTGCTGAGGGTGGACACTATTCCCTCATCAGGTTCGTCATCTTGTTATATGACCTGGAGTGTGGTGAAGAATTCAATGCCACGATAACAGCACACACATATAGAACACACACACACGTAAACACACACACACACACACAAACAAAGCAGAAGTCAACTAAATCTGGGTCTGCTTAGTATTCCAAAATCTCATTACCATAAACATATTTAACAAAAGAATACAGAATTGTAATTAAACAAACAAGCAAATAAAAATTTCCTAAAAGCAAATTCAGCAGCACGCTATGAAGCTTGAGAAGCTGCCATCATTCAAACAGCAGCAATATTTTGATATCATGAGGCTCCATTTGGAGTACTGCATCCACCTCTGGGTCCCCCAGCACCAGAAAAACATGGACCTGTTAAGAGTAGGTCCAGAGGAGGGCCATGAGAATGATCAGGGGCCTGAAATACCTATCATATGAATAAAAGCTGAAAGAGCTGGAGTTGTTTAAACTGTTGAAGAGTTGGCTCTAGGGAGACCTTATTGCAGCCTTTCGATACTCAAAGATGGGTTATAAAAAAGATGGGGAGAGAAATTTTACTGTACCACCTGTGGTGATAATGCAAAGGTAATAGTTCTAAACTAAAATATGGTAGATTTAGATTACATTTAAGGAAGAAATTTACTATGTAGGTGGTGAAACACTAGAACAGGTTGCCCAGAGAATTTGTGGATCTCCCATCCCTAGGAAATCTTCAAGGTCTGGTTGGACAAGGCTTTGGGCAACCTCAAGGTATTCCTGCTCATGGAAGAAGGGTTGTACTAGATGATCTATCTTTAAAAGTCCCTTCCAACCTCAAATATTCTATAACTCTATGATAAATGATAGAATTTAGAGCATTAGCATACTGCTGAGTTCATGTAAATATTTATTTATTAGAACTAAATATTTATTATTAGAAATAAAAGAATAATCTACTCTGTGAGGTAGTACTTAAAGACATAGTTTAGTGGGTAATATTGACGGTAGGGGACAGTTTGACTAGATGATGTCAGAGGTCTTTTCAACCTTAATGATTCTATGATTCTTTGTTGCCTAGTAAAGAGTGTTCAATCTTAACCAACCTTCTCTCCAACACACTATGCTATTTCTGTGTATGTGTATCTGTTTCCATTATGAAATATATGTATGCATTAGAAAGAGTAAAGTGCATATAAAAATATTATTTTACCTCCTGACAATACATTATGTTTTTCAAATATAGAGGATAGTCAAAACACATTCGCACAACTGAGCAAATTTCTAGTGTTGTAACACACTGGAGATTTTGGACAGCTATTTTCCACCCAGCATCAAAAACTTTGCACCATAGGTTCAACTTTCATTTAAAATAGATCTGAAATTTATCTGAAATAACAACCTTGAGAATTAAATGAATAGTCATCAATTATGTGATAGAATATGAGATATCTGAGATATCTTCTTTCTTTCTTTTTCTTTCTTTCTTTCTTTCTTTCTTTCTTTCTTTCTTTCTTTCTTTTTCCACATTAACATATTTACTCTGCTTCATTTAGAAATACTTCTTTTTAGTTCCAGGCTTGAGATTATACAGTACAGTTCGAATAATGATGTGCTAACTTTGCACATTCCCTTCTAAAGCCTAAATATACTTTCCCATTGTATTAATATATTGCATAGTGTTTGTGTTGATAATGCTGCCCAAAGAAGTATATTCTGACACTTCAGAAAAACAAGAACCCTTATTAAAAAAAAAATTATGGAATTAGGTGCTCTACACAGAACTAATATAAATAAACTCTCAAAGATCAGATCAAATCTTAATTCTATTACACAACAGCAGTAAAAAGAATACTAATCAGAGCAGCTGCTGGAAAAGGAATATTTGTACTGCCCATATTTTTGCAGATTATCTACGGCAAATTCCCTCATGCTGTTGTCACTGAGCTGTTACAGTGAAAACTAGCAGATGGTTAATCAATCCCATAATGCCCTTCAGGAGCTACAACAGCTGTGTATGGTCAGCATTAGTAAACTCATACAGAGTAAATATGGACTGGGAACTGTGCAGCATGGAAACACAATGGATTACTTTTGCAGTATTGTGTTAACAGTCTACATATTATAAAATACCAAACCAATTTATTAATGAGAGCTGTGTTAATTAAATTTAGTTATTCTAGAATGAATAAAGTGTGCCTTGCAAATCTACAGATAATCGTCTGGCAGTGATTAATAGCAGGACATCTTTAAAAGTTTCAAAAAAAAAAAAAAATAAACCTACTAGAACTCTAGCATACCAGCGTACTTGTACTTATATTTCATTTAGCAAATAAACAAATAAATAAATCATTAATAGACAATCTGTATAATTTGTATTGCATTGTAAAATAAATAAATACATAAATATATAAATAAATAAATAAAATGATTGGAACTATTTTATTTCTGCATACATTGGTGCCTGAAGAATCTTTCATATTCTGATATCATAGACTAGGGCAACAGAATGGCATTTATTTCCCCACAACACGACTTGAAAGATTTGTTTTCTTTAATCCACTTTTTGTACATGGTATACAATGAATTTCCATTTTTTTTCTTGACAGACTATTTTGCAGTCTAACACAACTCACTGTCTTCTATGGTGCTTTTTCCATTTTATCTCATTGCTTTTAGTTATGCCTTTGGGGGAAAAAGTCACAGTATATAACTCCTCTCCACACATAGTTTTTACATGTTTCTGTTCCTGATTTTCTTCATTAGTCATCCCTTAGTGAAACCCTCATTCATACTTAGCTATTTCAGTGTTTCCTGTTAAGTCAATTTTGCCAGCCCCTTGATCATTTTTGTGTTACGTAAGCACAATAGGTTTCCTCTACTGGAGAGAATGACTTATTCTACTTATGTCCTTAAAGGTCTATACCAACACTATAATGATAACAGACAACAGACATACTTTTCAAGTAATAGTGCATATGTTTGTATGTAACAAGTTATAAAGTTGTAATATCAAGAGTTACTTTATTCCTGGATAGCTTTTAGAAGTAATCAAAAATAACTCAATACCTTATATGAGAACAATACTCTCTATACTCTCTCAAGTGTTTATCTTCCAGCATGATTTAATATACATGGAGACCAAGAGAATTAACAGGACTATTATTTTATTCCTGATACCAAATACAGACATTTCAGTTCTTGCCTATTGTAAAACCACAAGTTTAATAGAGTGCAATGGATCCTCATTAAAAAATTTTCTAAAAAAAAGAAAGTGTGGTGTCACCTCTGGAATTACTGACACAGATACCAAAAACAAAGAAGCAAATGAAACATTGGAAAACCATGTAAACAAAGTAAAATGAAAGAAGCAAGCAAATGAAAACCACCAAGGAAAAAAGGAAAATGCATGATTCTGTAATGTTGTGCAGTAATCACCCAATTTTTATATAATCTGTGAAAATGATTGCTTTATTGTTGATAAAACGGAAGGTCGGACTTCATTCTTGAAGTTCCAGCAATTAATGAAGCAAAATGTAGTTTATATATATAGAATAGCATGACAAAACAAGCTGTATTTACCTTCCAAAGCTATATTGAGAACATTAGATTTTTTTTGTTCTTACAGGGTTCTTTTTGCAAAGAATATAAGGAGACAAATTTCAAAGGCTGCAAAACACCCTTTTAGTAAACACTATGATTCACCATTTTATTATGGAGGGAGCGCATCAGTAGAGAGTACTCTGTACAAACATAGAAATAACATTCTGTCATCAATAAGTCTGGTCAGATTTGGATGACTTTAGAAGGGGAAGGTGTGTGTGTGTGTGTGGGGGGGGGGGGGCCCAGATTATATTCTCCTGGGTTTTCTGATGCTAAAATATCTAATTTTGGCCTAACAGCATGGAAGCACACTGTTTAATAGTGCACTGTAGTCAAGGTTTCATTCATTCACGTAGGTGAAAATCCCAGAAAAAAAAAAAAAAAAAAAGACACCAAAAAAACATATTTTCTATGATGTAAAGTCTCATTTTATAGACTTTATAATATAGAGCTTTGCAACAAGAAAAGAAGAATCAAATGTCTGATCTCTACATGCAAAATTAGTCATTCAATAATACTATCTGTTTCATGCTTTTGAGGGAGTAAAACAGGGTCTGGAGTGGAAAAAAAAAAAAAAAAAAAAAAAAACAATAAATCCCAGAATTCTTATGTTTTAGTCTTCCATTTCATTGAGAAAAAGCCTATCCTAAAGGAAATGAAGTTTTTTCTTGTGGGGGGAAGGGAAGGAAAGCATTAATGGGAAACAAAATACTTTAAATTATAAGCTCAAAGAAACTGCATAGACAAAGACATAAACATGCAGTCAAAATTTCTTCTGCCTGGTAGTAGGCAGAAGAAACTACACTAAAACCTCATTCTTCTGTGTGTCAGATTTCTGTTGTTGTTTTGTGTTTGTATAACACTTTCACTTGAGAAGATCAAGTATACAGAAATTAAATTGGACCAAAACATTGGAAAAGCAATTGGATCAAACTATTGTAATATCAACACTTCCATGTTTTCAGACAGAACAGAGATGGAAACAAATTTTACAATGTAGTTTTGTTTTGAAAAATATACAATCATGTTTTTGTTGTTGTTGTTGTTTTCCATCTCTGTTGTAAAGACAAAGACAGACATCTTTTTAGTCTAGAGACCTGAATATCTCCCCCAAAGCTCCATTTACTTACTTAAGTTATACATCTACTTTTATTGAGCAAGATCTAACAATCTTCATTGCAACCGCATCTGACAGGTTCACAAAAATGTGTATTTTTTATATGTAAGATAATTTTTCCAATAAAGTTCTATTTACCACTAGTAGAAAGCATATTTAATCAAAACCATGTCTTTCAGCAGAATGATTGTGGTTGCTCAGCAGTGGAAGAAAGAAGACTGACAGCTACTACTGGACGAATCTCCACAAGTTTCATTCTCCAACAACTTCATCTTTCACCTTTCTTTATTATTGAACAACATTGTTTCAGCTATTGCTTTGCTAACAACTTGTCTTTCCCTTTTGCTTCAGAACAAAGCATGAAGTCTTGGCAGAAACTCGTGCTATGTTTGATTGTTTCATCTTTCTAAACGAAACGCTATAATCAGGTTGCATCTACCATCTGGAACACATGCTTGAGAGCTAACTTACAAAGATACTTCAAAGACTCCTTCCAGTTTTGCCACTAAAACACACTTAGTTTATAAAACCACTGCAGTGCCCTCTCTCACAAAAAAACAAGGTAAGTAACCTATCCATCTGATTACTGCTTATCATCTCATTTCACCTCTACTTTATCATGTTTTCAAGATTCATCTAGTTCTTATGCTTTGTTTTTTATGTTGTAATCTATTAGATTTTAGTAATATTTTCTTTCAAATAAAATGTTGTTTAGTGATATTTGAATGTAACTAATAGATTTGGGTTCATTGGGGGATGAAAAATGTATAAATACTAGCATTTATAATAATATAATATAATATTGATATTATATATAAATTGGAAAACATTTACATATTATCAGTGTCTGCTCATACATACTAAGTAGAAACTGATGTAATATAAATATGCTGCAGACCCCTATAGGACCTAGAATAAGTATCATTAACCAGATTATACATAGAAATACTGGTTCATACTTAAGGTCCGTCTAGTTCAACAGCCCGTCTTGGATCCCAAGATTTGAAAGCATTATATTTGAAAGGATATATTGACAGTTAAATTAAACCTTTGGTCATATTCCAGTTACCTAATAGAAATGGGTCTAAGCCTTGAAAAATGTTGATTTTTTTATTATGTTATATGTTATATAACAATATTATTACTAATATATAAGGAATACTGAACATGAATTATTATGCAAAATAATAATTAAAAAGAGAGAGAGTGACTTATTCCATATCATATATTGGTCAGACTACTGCAGCAAATTTATATTACATCAGCTTCTACTTGGCAAATACAAGACACTGGCAATATAGAAAAACTTTCCAATACACAGTGCAAGTGCCTTTTATTTTATTTATTTTTCTAAGCCTTGGAAATGCTGTACTGCAGTTAATGCCATACCTTTGCACTTGCTAGTTGACAGCAGGTGCAGTTGTTTCTTGTTTTTAAGTTGAAAGATTAATGGCGGTCATATCATTAGCTGTGAAACACATCAAAATAACTTATTTTAGTGTCACTTCAACACTTTTCCTCACAGAGAACATAGCCTTGAAGATAGAACCAGGAACAGGGAAAGGAGCAAAAAGAAAAGCACCCAGCACATTAAGGACCATTCTCATATTTACATGTGTAAGGAAGGCTTTCTAGTTTCTGCTAGGAATTAAAAAAAAAAAAAAACAATCAAAAACAAACAAAAAATCTCAGTTCTTCTCTTAAGATATGCAAATATTATTAAAATTTCTCTCTCTTTTTTTTTTTCTTTAGATCAGATATTTTTCTGATGAAGCGTCATCTTCAAATATCAATTGCAATATTATCCACTGAACTTAAAAGCTGCCCGTGCCTTTTTTTTTTTTTTTTTCTGGTACCATGCACTATTATCACTAACATCTAACCTTGTTTTATTACATTATACACAGAATTAAAGGGCATTTGGAAATTTGGATTAAATTTCTATATTGGTGTAATTGCTGCCACAGATTAACTTCTACAACCTTCCTACAAATTTCTAAGAAAAGCTGATATGAAGCTTATATAGTCTCAGATATTATGGGAGTCCATTCTTTTTAATGCCCATTTAGTTTAAACCTGAGCAAGAAGCATCTTTGTAACACTGGGCTTAAAATTTACAGTAAAGTCACATCACATAAAAAGTACCCATTGTATCAAGGCTATTAAACTGTTAGTGGTAGCAGCCCAGGAAAGTAAGAGAGAAAATTAAACTGCTATAAATGAAAGATAATGGGTATCTGACAATGTCATATTCCATTAAGTGATTTGCCCAGCATACTCTCACCACGCCTGCAACCTTTAACATCAATTTCCATAGCAACAAATGGCAATGTTACCAGCCAGAGCACATCCAACAACAGAGGGAATGAGCTCTAAAAATGTAGTTCAAATAAATAAATAAATAAATAAAATCCATTATAGCAATATAAGTGTATAATGTACAAAATAGAATTGCATGTTTGAGATGTTTGCTTAGTGCAAAAAGTATTTTCTTCATGCTTAATGTCTCATGTTTTGGAAATCTCCTGTTTATGACTTGGAAGAGGTAAACACTGAGAAAAGATCATGTCGTCCATTAGCCCTTCCTTTTAGATAAACTTTGTCACGGAGGAAGGTGTTTTATAGAGTTTTATCTGCAAGCTTTTCCATTAGGTATAGTAAGATGTGTGTTTCTGATTTTTAAGTATAGACATTACTGTCCAATGCAATGCTTTTTTTTTTTTTTTTTTTTTTTTTTAAGTACAAGGCCTATTTAAAGACATTAAATTGCAGAAACACCATTTTGTATTTTGATAACCTTGCATTCATTCTATCTCATTCCATTCATGAGTTTTAAAATTTAAAGGATGTACTGCTCTTGTTAAACACATTTATTTAATTTCAAACATTTAACTGATTAAAAAGACTGCCTGGACTCTTTTTAATGTATGCAGTATTTTATGATTACTAACAGGTAATATTTTTAAAGGTCAAAATTTTCAGTATTCTGTATGCAATATATTCTTTTTATCTTTAAAGCTGAGGCTAATGTGTTTATTCTAGAGGGAAAAAAAGTTGTTTGTTTGTTTGTTTTGAACAAATTATCATTCTACTAGAGAATAAATAAAGAAATAAATAAATAAGTTCCGAGCACAACTGCATGAGGGAATTTCCCAGTAATGTATTTAGATTTTTGTGTTCTGACATGAGAGATGAAAAATGTTTCTCATCTGTGATGGAAGAAAAGGAGAAAAGCAATGTAAGTCTTCTGAATATATGATCCTGCACTTAAGTTAGAAACAGATTTTTATTACTGTTTCACTTAGACAACCCACACTAGTGGCAGAAGAGTAAGTTTCTGACATTATCATATGAAAGAATTCATGAGATGTCTGAGAGGCTACAACAATACTGTAACCTGCAATTGTTGTTTTGTTGTTGTTGCTGTGTTAAGAACATTTTGAATTTTCTTGCTTTTCCTCACACAGCTTTTCCTTCGACACAGCTCCACTCTTAGGCACTTACGGCACATGAAGATTATGTTTTCAAAGTTGCCACTTCACTTTCACACTGAGGGAAGTATCCTTCAGTGAAACAAGTAAACTGTTCATATGAATAGGACACAAATTATTGTTGTCTAAATTAAGTTTGCATTGTTTATTAACTAAAGTATTCTCCTTTAGCCTAGAACTGAAAGAATTTATTTTGTGAACTGTTTGTTTGTTGTTGTTTTTTTGTTTTTTTTTTGAGGAGTTGTCTGTTTTGTTGTTATTGTTGTTGTGTGTTTGTTTGCTTTGTGTTTTTTTTTTTTTTGCTGTTGTTTGGTTTATGTTTTTTTCTATATATTTTTTTTTGGTTGGTTTACTCCATCCAAATAAATCACCTTCAAATCTTTTCATAGCCTGTGGAAAATGCTTATGATGAAAGATAGCAGGTACAATATGAAGTATAAAGTGAACTATTGATATGGCCAACATTTTTTATAAACAATATTTTATGACAATGTGTGACCTGTTTTTTCCTAGGATGCTTTGGATAGTTTTGAATTTTCCTTTTTCTCCCGCACATGCTGTAACTAGGATAAGAATCAGTGCATAGGAATAACAAAACCAAACAAAAAACACCTCAGAAATGTATCATAAAAAATATCCTTTGAGATCTTTGCATTTCCTTAATTACCAAGAATTTTATTTTTCTTATTAATGCTAATGTCAGTCCTACCTGATAGTGATTATGAATAAACCATTTTAAGTCTCTCAAAAAAAAAATATTAAAAAATTACTCAACCCTCACCACATGTGAAATTTTATGGCACCACAGAAAGAGCCTTCAAAAGATGTGTACGTTGTTCTCCTATAGCTGTTGTGCTTTGTGTTCTTCCTGTAACAGTCATGCTCTAGTTTTATATAATCCACCATTTGGAAGGAGTAGGAACCAGCAAAAGAAAAAGCTTTGAGTTGTTACACATATAAGTATCTATAAACTCAGATAGTTATCCATTTATATTTCTACTCTCAATTGGCAGAAATTGTGCAATCGCCAGCGCTTGTTCCCATGGGGAACTTCAACTTCCCACATATATGCAGGAAATACAACACAGCCCTGAGGAAGCAATCTAGGAGGTTCCTGGAGTGTGTGGAAAATAGCTTCCTGACTCAGCTGGTCAGTGAGCCTACCAGGTGGGGTGCCCCACTAGACCTGTTGCTCACAAACAGAGAAGGACTGGTGGGAAATGTAGTGGTTGGGAGCTGCCTTGGGCAGAGTGACCATGAAACAATAGAGTTCTCTATTCTTGGTGAAGTCAGGATTGGGGTCAGTAAAACTGCTACAGTTTTACTGCATACAGTACTATGGGAGTCAGTCCTTAAGGGCAGAGGGGTCCAGGAAAGCTGGACACTTCTCAAGAAGGAAGTCTTAAAGGCACAGGAGCATGCTGTCCCTCTGTGCTGAAAGATGAGCCAATGGGGAATAAGACCAGTGTTGCTGAACAAGGAACTTTTGCTGAGTGTCTGGGAGAATAAGAGATTTTATGTCCAGTGGAAGTGGCAGGGAGAGTACGAGGAAGATGCCAGCATATGCAGAGAAAATATCACGAAGGCCAAAGCCAAACACGAGCTCAACCTGACCACTATGGTTAAGGATACATATATATATGTATATATTAACAGTAAGAGTAGGGCAAAGAATAATCTCTATCTTTTACTGGATGCAGGGGGGAACAGAACTGCTGAGGATAAGGAAAAGTCTGAGATTCTGAATGCCTTCTTTACATTTATCTTTACTAGCCAGGCCACTTATCCTCATGGTACTCAACCTGGAAGTCTGGGATGGGGAGCAAAAGAAACCCTCCACAGTTCAGATGGAAGGAGTTAGAGCCCTGCTACTCCAGATGGACTGTCACAAGTCCATGGGGCCAGATGGGATCTACACAAGGGTGCTGAGGGAGCTGGCAGATATGATTACTGGGCCATTTTCCATCATCTATCAATGGTCATGGTCATCCAGGGAGATCTCGGATGACTGCAGACTTCCTAATATGATGCCTATTTATAAGGAAGACCCAGGGAACTAGAGACCTGTCAGCCTGACCTTGGTGCCAGGAAGGGTAATGGAACAGGTCATCTTGAATGCAATGACACAACATATGTGGGATAACTGGGGGGATCAGAGGATCAGGCCCAGTCAGGGTCATGGGTTCATGAAAGGCAATTCCTGTCTGACCAAACTCATCTCCTTCTATGACTGGGTGACCCACGTGCTGGATGAGAGAGAGCCTGTTGATGTAGTCTATGTAGACTTCAGCAAGGCTTTTGGCATGGTCTCCCATGGTATTCTGGAGAAGCTGGCCAACGGCATCCTGGCTTGTATCAGGAATAATTTAGCCAGCAGGACCAGGGAGGTGATCATTCCCATGTACTCAGCTCTGGTGAGGCCGCATCTTGAGTACTGTGTTCAGCTTAACGTCCCTCAGTATAACAAAGGCATCAAGACCCTGGAGTGTATCCAGAAAAGGGCTACGAAGCTGGTGAAGGCTCTGAAACACAAGTTTTATGAGGAGCAGCTGAGGGAACTGGTATTGTTTAGTTTGGACAGGAGGAGGCTCAGGAGAGACCTTATAGCTCTCTACAACTACCTGAAAGGGAGTTGTGGGGAGCTGGGGGTCAGTCTTTTCCCACAGGTAACTAGTGATAGGACTAGAGGGAATGGCCTCAAGTTGTACCAGGGGGTTCAGGTTGGAAATTAGGAGACATTTATTCTCAGAAAGAGTAGTCAGGCACTGGAATGGTTTGTCCAGGGAGGTAGTGGAGTCACCGTCCCTGGGAATGTTTAAAGAAAGGTTGGACCTGGTGCTTAGGGAAATGATTTAGTGGGCAATATTGGTGGTAGGGTGATGGTTAGACCAGATGATCCTGGAGGTCTTTTCCTACCTTAATGATTCTAATTATTCTATTATTCTACTTTTTTACATGGCTTTGAGAGCTTAATCTGATATTTAGTACTATTAAACTTGGACATATATATATATATATCAACATAAGAATTGTTAATGAATTGGGAATTAGATTTGTCACATTAGATGTGTTGGCATACTTTGCATTCTGTTACTTTTAGCCGTCTGTATGTTGTGATGTGCAAATCTCATCTACTCATTCCTGCAGCAAGTTTCCTACAAATTGCTGTCATTCACAGTGGAAGCTCGTGATCTTCTTTAGGACACAAAGGTATATTTTGAGACAGATCTGGAAAACAATTGAGACCTTACTTCTAAAATACAGAAAATTATAACAAACATGCAAGATACATAATTGAAACAAATAAAGGTACTCCCAAGCATATGAATTTTGGGATTCTTAAGTCTTACAACATTCCTAAACCTTACAGCTATGAAACTGCCTTGTAAAAGGAAAGAATAAAACATCCCTTTTCATTTTTTATTTTATTTATTTATTTTTTCACACAAAATAGGAATTCATTGATACAATCTAAGCCATGAAATGATCAGCTTTTAAATGGCTCATGAAGAGTGGTTACAAATCCAAAGACTCACCAGGACAAAGGACACTGAAATCTACAGAGAATTCTAGGGATTTCACCTGCTGATGAGATCAGTTATGAACAGAATTACACTCTACAAAAACAAAATTATCACTTTTTTTTTTCTTTTTTTTCCTTTGTCAAACAAAAGATATTGAAAAGAGTCATAGCTACCTCAAGGAGATTTGTGGGGAGATGTGAATTGATAGTTCAAAAGAAACAACAACAAAAAGCTTGTTATATGTTTCAGTATTTTGGGAATCACTGACTTTTTAAACTTCCCACTGTGACGCTATAAATATGCTGTCTTTAATGCTGCCAAAACTTATAGAAACCCCTGGTAGGTAACTCCACAATACACACACCATGAAATTCAATTACATTTAAAAATATTATGGTTGAGTTTAATTACTTGTGTGCACTTCCAATGGGCACATATTCTGCCTAAGAACGTGGCTTGCAGAGGTCCTGACTTTTAGACTTAATTAATTCACTCACATATTGTACATGTTCTTTTGGATACATGAAGAAAGAATATGAAAAGAAAAAACAAAAAATACTCTACTATGTAGAGCATGCAAGAAAGAATCTCACAGGACTGATGATATTTCTGTTTTCTTTATGCAAAATCATGAGGAATAAATAAAAACAACAGCAACAACAACAAATGCACATACAAAAGGTATACAATTTTCTCTTTTTTAATAGGTTATCCTTATTAAATAACCAAACCAGGTTTAAAAGTAAACCTTAATATATATATATATTATTTAATTTATGTTACATAAACATATATTTTGCTTTAAGTAGCTCTTTTACTCTCTTCTCCCAAAGAAAAGAGTACAGCAACACTAAATATGTATGTTTTTTCTACCCTATCACAGTTTATACAGCATGTCCCAAGTTAAATGTCTTGTTATGCTTGTTGCTAGCTGATGAAATCCAGAATCCTTATACTTAATGCATACCATAAAATTCTGCTCTCCTCACAAATGCAGTGATGGCTATTCCCTATCTTTTGGTACTGAAGAAGAATAATGAGGAGCTACAACCCTTTTAGTAATGCTACTTCCCTAGCTTCCTCAAGGTATTTCCCCTTGGACACATTATTTGTTGTAATTAGTATTTTCCTATCTTTTAATTCCTCTGTAAAAAAATAGCATAGATTAAGGATCAATGCTCTACTCAGAGGTCTCTTGAGAACAAAGATATCAGACTAACTACTGACATTATGCAATGGCTTGCAAAACCAGTCAGATGTGGAGCCTTGTTGGATCTGTCTGTTATTCCATAAAAAAACATGTTGCCCACAAGAGTGGAAAAATAAGTTGCACCTATAGCTCAGAATCATTCCCCCTCTTTCCTTTAAAAGAAAAAAATAAATTGAAAACAGGATTTCTAAGTTTTCAACTTTCTAAGTTTTTAAAACAGTTATATAGTCAGCTTTAAAAGTCACTGCTTATTCCAAATCAGACTGGCGAAAAAAAAAGCCACAAATGCACAAGTATGGAGAACCATTGGTGATATATATATATATATATATATTCCTGATAAAATTATTATGAATAAATAATTTAAATGAATGCTGCAGAAGCAACCTAAGTAAAAGTAGAGGAAAAATTATATATATATTTATTTCTGCATTAGGTCAAAGTAGGCTTTACTACTGCAGCAATATATAATAGGACAGGGAGGAAGGAGAGAGAAGGCAGGAAGAAACAAGTAATAACATAACTTAATTGTACAGTGTGAATCCTTTCTACCTCTTGGGAAGTGAGGCGTTACACATCGTGGTTTTAAAACAAGTTTACCGACTGTAAGGGAATTGCTTTTGTTTAAGAAGCAAACAAACAAACAAACAAAAAAAAAAAAAAAAAAAGAACAGAAAGTAAATTTGGTCTATGATTTTTCATCTAACACCTGGTATTGTCATATTGTGAAGTGCCCAGTGAAGTTTGGGCATAAACATGACCACAAGTTACAGAGTAAATTAAATCTAATAGACAGAGCTGTTATTGTTGATAATGCAGTAACAGTACTTAATTAAAAATAAAATAAAATAAAATAAAATAATAATAATAATAAAGTGATAGTCATCCAATAGCTTTGAAACTCTTTTCAGTCATGTGATTTCATCCAAATTTCCTTGATATTTGCAGTTGCAAAGAAAAAAAAAAAAATCAACAGATCTAAAACTATACTTACTTGCATGCATAAACTTGTAGTTTGTTTGTTTGTTTGTTTTGTAATGAGAACACTATTTTCAAGGAAACTTGATGAGACAGCCTACTTCACTTTTGAGTTCCTGATAGGAGCTCAACCAAAGGTATTAATACTGTGACATTTTCTACATCATTTCATCAAGAGTATAATAAAATAATGTGAAATATCAGGCTGGCTACAGAAATATTACAGGGTATCTAAATAAAGATATTCAACCTACAACCATGCCCCATCTGATTTGCATGGCAAACATAAATGGATGAACAACAGAGAAGCGTGATGAATCTCTTCGGTGTATTTATTTGGGGCTAAAACAGCACCAAACCAAGAATCATATTTCAAAACTGACTCTCCTTGTTGTTGTGGACCAAAACAATCAGACTGTGGTTTTCTAAGCCCTTCCCAACCTTCATTTCCACACAGCACCTCTAACACGTACAGTATGGTATCTGTAAGCTGAAGAGGACTTCAGCTATAATTGTGGCACTTTCATGGTCAGCCTGTTTGATGATAACATCTTATCTTTTTACCTCTCACTACCTCGGTTTTTCTGTAAAGGAAATGTTAGTTTGTTGCACTACTGAAAGTGAATTATTAGAGGCTTTTGAAAAACTGTAGAGCTATATAGCAAATCCTTGCATGGATAACATATATTTAACTCTTTCTAGGTCCAGTAAAACCCTCTCCACTGAACTTTTTATCACATAATTTGTTACTGTGACTCAACTGGAAAGTATGTTGAAATAATACATTTAACACATAGATAACATTTTATTATATCAAGTAATACTAAAAAGTTTTAAAAGCTATTTCATATCACTGAGAGAGTCTTAATAGGAGCCAATTAAAAGTTTGCTTGAGAAGATAGATTTTGAAAGATCTTTGTGCCAAATGTATGCTGTTTGGAGTACATAATTCTAGCACTTTATCAATAAAATACTTATAACATGTAAAACTAATTTGCTGTTTATTAACTCAGTTCTTCCATAAACATATTTTATGTTTCACACCTTGCAGAAAATTTACTGTTAAGAAATTATAAAATATATTTAATACACATTTATCAATATCAAAATTATACAGTAAAATATGTATTTGTGAATAGAGATAAGCTGTCTACATTCCTCTGAAGTCAGACTGAAATATATTTAAAGCCTTAAACATGCAGAAAAAAAAATGTAAAAACAAACTTTTATTCAGTTAAAAATGTGTTGTTGTTCTTTTAATTCATTGGATCAATTACAGTCAAAAAGGCAAATGGATTGTTAAGAATTATTTGAAAAGGAACAAAACAGAAACAAACCATGATTCTTATCAGTAAGCCCACATCACTAATACGTTATACAGTTCTCATCCCTCTATTGGGTTTACATGGCAAGGTTTTGTAGTAAAGGGTCTGCAACGATGGCCTTTATGAGAAGAGCCCAGCAGCAGAGCCCCGTGTGAGAGAAGATCCAACTCCAGTCTGCTCCAAAAGAGATCTGTTGCTGGCCAAACCTGAGCCAGTCAGAGATGTTGATTGGCCATCTGGGAGAGCAGTTTTAAGAAATGGGAAAAAACTGCTAGGCAACAACAGCTGGGAGAGAGGAATGAGAACCAGCCCTGCAGATTCCAAGGTCAGTGAAGAAGGATGACAGGAGGTACTCTAAGCACCAGAACAGAAGTTCCCCTGTAGTGCATGGGTCCCATGATGGGGCAGATCTCCACACTGCAGCCCATGGAGGAGCCAGCCCACAATGGAGCAGGTGGATGTGACTTGAAGGAGGCTACAGCCCATGGAGACCCCCCACAGCAGCAGACCCCAGGCTGGAGCTGCAGCCCCAGAGAGGATCCCACACAGGAGCAGGGGGTCTGGAGGGAGCTGCTGCCTGTGTGGGACCCATGTTGGTGCAGTTTGCTCCAGATGGATGGACCCCATGGTACAGACCTATATTGGAGTGATTCTTGAAGGACTGCTGACTGTAGGAAGCCTGTGTAAGTTCAGTTCAAGAAGGATGGCATGCAGTGTATGCACTGGAGGAGGGGAAGACAGTGACCGTGAAGGAGCGGTAGAAATGAAGCATTAGGGACTGATCGCACCCCTCATTTCTTATTCCCCTGTGTTACCTTGGGGGGAGGACATGGAATAGTGTGGAGGAGGCGGGAAGGTTTTTTTTTTAGTTTGCTTTTAGTTTCTCACTGCTCTAGTCTTTTAGTAATAGTCAATAAATTACATTACATTTCCATACAAGTTATGAGAAGACAGTAAAATTATCAGGCAAAATATATAAATGAAACAAAAGATAAGTACTTTTTATAGCACACTAATGATAGAGCTTACTGTCACTACTATCTATCTATCTATGACAGAACATCATCAGACTTCAGAAGCTGAAAGTTTAAAGGGAATTAAAAGGGATTAGACAACTGCATGGAAAACAGGCCCGTATATATCTATTGCACTTTCTGGTCTGAATGTAATCTCTGGCTCAGAAAGTCCATAAATCACTGACTACCAAAAGCTGAGGATGTATAACCAGGTGAAGGATTACTCTACACAAGCCTGGTGTTTTCTACTCTCCCTAAACAGCTGCTACCAGCTTCTACCAGAGATGGGTGGCTGAACTAGATAAACTTTTGGTCTCATCCAGTATGGCAGGTCTTATACATTTCAGTCTATGGTGACATAGGACTTAATTTTACTAATTTAACCCACTCTTGAACTTCAATGAAGGTATTAGAATAACTTGTGTTCCCATATAATAAAAATTTGTTTTTCACAAAACTTAGGCCTGGTTATCAAGCTTTGACTTCCCAGGCTTATCAGCCAGGCCAACGTTCAAAGTAAACTTCCATATAGATGTACAAGTTACCAAAATTTGAATCTTGAATTATGAAAACCAACTCAAAAAAAAAAAAAAAAAAAAAGAAAGAAAAAAGAAAGTATCTGCTATCATGTAGTACTTCACAAGCAAACGTTCTTGTCATAAATGCCATTTAAACACACAACTTGAGGTCTGGGCCCGGACATGAAAGAAGTTATTCACAGATTCAGATACTACAAAATTACCAAAAATCCAAGCTTTGTAACCATAGTTTTTGTTTGTTTGTTTGTTTGTTTTGTTTTGTTTGTTTTTTTCTCATAAGGACATAACATTTTAAAATATCTGATATATATATTTCATTGTGTCTACTTTGGAGGCACTACTCCATAATGAAGACAGGGTCATTTTGTCACCACTCTTTTCCAGTTTGCCCTCTATATTTGCACTTTTTTTTTTTTTTTTTTTCTCCAAAGGTATTTGTGATTCATCAGCTTTATCTTCAGGTATCTTAACTGAACTTGCCTTGACCATTAGCAAATAGACTGAACTTAATGTCTTTGTCATGAGTGATTCACTTGCTGCCTAATGTTTAACTTTCTGCAGAGATTTTCCCAAAAAGCACTGCTGAAGCTTGCTGACTCTATCCAAAAGCAGTATGCCAGCTGCATTCTAGCAGGGAAGGAGAGCTGTTGTTTTGTATTGGGGGATTAGATTCTGGATCTCATGAAGGTAGTTGGCAAAGACCAACATATCTGAAGTGTACTGTTTAACAAGCGTAACAACGCGTTCCTTACACTGGGCTTCAAAGACTTTCTCCTATGCATTTGTGAACAGTGGGATCAAAAAAAAAAAAAAAAAAAAAAGTTCCTGCAGTTAGATACCCAACTGATTAAAAATGAACTAAAAATAATAAATAAATACATATTTACATATGGAGTCTGACAAGTGCTAAGATGTATCAAAATAAGAGCATCTCACAAATATATTAGCAGCACAATTACTTTTTTTTTTTTTTTTTCCAAGAACATTTGTGCTGATGACAATTCCTCTATATATTGGACAACTACATTTGTTGGCTTGTTTAAATACACATTTATAACACCTGTTTTCAATGTTCCTTTGCCATCACTTTTTCTCATGCAGGAAAAATATAAGGGGCTGACAACTGCCAAAGCACTAAAGTTTAGAATTAAGCTGCTAAAAATGAATATACAACATGGTTGCATATACATATATATATATTATCAGGACAAGATGTTGGTCTTTGTCACACAGAACAGACAATCAGTTCCCAAGCTGCTAAATAAATGAAAATTTCATCCTGCTTTCAGGCTATTAAACTGATTCTGACACAACTGGGGATCAGGATAGCCCTATAAGTAAGAGCAGGCCAAGTGTTTACTTACAGATGACTGTAAAATTTGTCTGCAGTTACTCTGGCTGAGTCAAAAAGAGTTTTTCTGGCCTCTACAGACTGGATGCAGAAAGAGACAAAGACTGCTCAGTGTGCTGTAAATGCAGAGTGTTGCTAAACATAACACGCACACACATACACAAGATATTTCTGCACTGCCTAAGGTGGAATACTGAAGATGGAACTGAAGAAGATCGCAATCTAAGGGTGTGATGGGTAAATAAAAAGAGAGCTTTGTAAAATCCAGAAGAATTGTCAATCCTTTATGCAGTCCCATTGCTAAATATTGTTCTTTGTCAAGTTTAAAAACATCATCTGTCATACTCTGTGTTAAAGTGATCTTTGAGCTGGGAGTTGTAAAACCATCAGCACAAGTGTTTAAGACAAAGAATTAGGCTTTTAATGGACTGAGTTCTTTTAATATTTACATATGTATTAAGAAAAAGGTTCAAGAAAAGACCATAGCAAGAAAGTCACTGAAGCCATTACATTTAATTTGATTTGGGAAGATTAGCAACCAGAAGTCTTGATAGCTTCATATCTGCTCACTGGCAAATTTTCTTTAAGAAACACAAGAATTAAAAAAAAAAAAAAAAAAAAAAAAAAAAAAAAAACATGATCCTTTTAATTCATTTATTCTCAAGGCAAATACATTCAGCATTCAAATTCAGTTTGATATCTAAAACTTTAAAAATCCAACTTTTACAATCTTTCCTATTTGGTCCATAACCCCTAGTCTGGGTCCATCAAATTATGTAATATATAATTGTATTATCCACTAGTTCAAACTAATTCAAGCCCAAAATTTTATTATTATTATTATTTATTTCCCTTACCCCTATTTGCCAGAGACCTTTTGAAAAAGGTATCCTAGCTGAAACCAGGACAATAATAAATAAAAATAAAAAATAAATTAACAGTGCTGTAATAGTAAGAGGCTGAATGTGGTAGCTACAAGCAGCTTAGGGAGCCATCCTCAAAACAAAACAACAAAAAAACATCATCAACAACAACTACAACAAAACCACCATATTGCTCCCTTATAGACTTAGAAACATGTATATTAGAATGAGCATACAATATGATGTAATCATTTTATGAATCTGTAGAAAGCAGCAATATGACTAAGGCGGGCATGTACCATTCATTCACTGTGATGACTTGGGAATTAATGACTAACCCAGAGTACAAGAAAGAAGAAGTACAGTAAACAGAAAATATCAGTTAAGATCAGGACATACTGGCTTCAGTTGTACAATGATTCTGTAGATTTTACAGATCTTTAAAATTTGAAATGTAAATCTCAACATATTTTCAAGTCTGTGATGAGGAGTACTGGTCAGGTGAACTTTTTTTTTTTTAATTAAAAAAAAATGTTTGTTTTAAAATAATTGAATATAAGGCATTGTGGTGGTTTTACTTGTGTGGGTGCACAACTGCTCTCTCACTCCCCCTCCTCAAAGAGGAGTGGGGAGAAAATACGATGAGAAGGGCTCAAGGGTTGAGATAAGGACAGAGAGATCACATAGTAATTATCGTGATGGGCAAAATAGACTCACCACAGGGAGATAGTAAGATGTATTACCAAAACCAAAAGCACCTTCCCCCCATCCGCCCTCTTCCACCTCCTCCCCCCGAGTGGTGCAGGGGAACTGGGGAATGAGAGTTATGGTCAGTCTATAGTGCTTCTTCTCAGCCACTCCTTCTCGGTCACTCTCGTCCCCTGTGCTGTGAGGTCCCTCCCACAGGATGCAGTCCTTGCTGAACTGATCCAGCGTGGGCTGCCCACAGGCAGCAGCTCTTCAAGAACTGCTCCAGATATGGGTCCTTACCACGGGGTCCATCCCTCGGGAGCAAACTGCTCCAACCTGGATCCCCCACGGGCATCAGCTCCTGCCAGGTCACGTGCTCCTGCGTGGTCACCTCTCCACGGGCTACAGGTCCCGCCCAAAATCTGCTCTGGCAGGGGTCTTCCACAGGCCGCAGTCTCCATTGGTGCAGGTCCACCTGCTCCACCGTGGTCTCCTCCACAGGCTGCAGCATGGAACCCTGCTCCACCATGGTACTCCATGGGCTGCAGGGGGACAGCCTGCTTCACCATGGTCCTCACCACAGGCTGCAGGAGACTTCTGCTCCGGCGCCTGGAGCACCTCTCCCCCTCCTTCTTCACTGACCTTGGTGCCTGCAAGTCTGTTCCTCACTCCTCTCACTCTCCCAGCTGCTGTGTGGTTCAGCTTTTTTTTATTTTATTTTATTTTCTCTGTCTTAAATATGTTCTCACAGAAGTGGAAAACAACATCACTTATTAGCTCGGCTCTGGTCAGCAGTGGGGCTCTTACCAAACATGAGGCAGCTTCTAGATTCTTCTCACAGAAGCCACCTCTATGGCTCCCTGCTACCAAAACCTTGCCACGTAAACCCACTACAGGCATCAGTCCAGCATAGGGCAGAAATTAAATATGATGCTTATTAAGTAACTCAATGTTTCAGAAATTTTCTTGTTGACAGATTTCACAACAGAATCTGTTGATTGTGAAGTCATTAGATTCATAGTGCTTTGGAAAAATTAAGGAAACCTGCAGCTTTTGTGAGAATTTGTTTGAAAATATCTGCATCTGAGTGCCTAAGTCACTAATTCCATGGCACTTGAAACACCAGTGACAGTGATCTTACCAATAGGTCTAAAACCAGCTGCAGTTGCAGCAAGAGTCTGAATAATCTCCTAAACTCAAGAATCTGTGGCTGAATTCCCTGACACTAAGTAGTCCTTCAGTGACAAGAATAAAAGGAAATGGAAAGTGCTTGAGAGGAAGTTGAAATGCCTCCAGTATCACTCCTTATCAATTCAGCTCTTTCTGAGGTTGAAAACATTCATCTTTACCTCAGGGTAAAAAGAGACAAAATATTTTATGTTTCCAAACAAGTTTAATTACATCCCATTTTTGCAACATTGTGACCAAAAAGAAGCTCAGCAAAGGCAAATGATACTTCCAAGTGAGTTTTTGGATCTTCAGCCCCATGCTGTTGGATATCCCAAACATACCACAATGCTTTATAATCTAGCAGGGAATTATGTTAATATGCACCTAATCTCTATTTCAATATTTCAAGATCGCTTCTCCAAGATACCCACATATCTAAAAAGGGGTGTGTGTGTGTGTGTGTGTGTGTGTGTGTGTGTGTGTGTGTATTTCCTTTGCTAAAGAAATAATTTAAAAACACTGAATCACTGAATATCCAATATCACCCCTTTGTCAGATGTTTGGATTTTATTTATTTAAAACAAATAACAACAACAACAAACACACACACACACCAAAAAAATAAAAATAAATCAACAAAACCAAAAGCAGATCTAATTATTAGTATTGTACTTGTCTGTCTCTCAGAGGAATTAAGAATTATAAGGGTCAGTTGCTTCATTTACTAGGAGCCATTGAGGCACAACCATCATGGTTAGACACATAGAACCTAATTATGAAAGCATCCTCAGGAAAAAGTCTCACAAAATATGTAAGACCTGGGACTCTTGTTACCATGACATATTTGCAAGTACCACAAACTAAAAAAGATATATACCACCTAGTGCTTAAAACCTACATCTATAACAAATTATGTGGTGTTTTTTGATATGAAATTTTCTGAATTGTGCAAATTGTAGGGAATGTAATGACAGTGGATATTTATATTAGTCAATTTGAATAAGCAAGCAGCAAATGTCTAACAATTATTTTCTTACTTTTAAAGATCTTCATGGTATTTTCAAAATTACTTCAGATTTATAGAAAAAATTAGTATGGTCATTTCCAGTGAAAATATTAATATTAAAATAATTCTCCTTATTGGTCTCTTATCTGCTATTCAGATATGAATTTGAGGGATGCTTATGGGATAGAATTATGTCAGAAAGTACAGAACACTGATAAGAGCAGGCAGGAGTCAAGCTAACAGAGAGTTCCATTATATTCATAAAGCCAAAGCTTTAAAGACATTTGCTTCAGAACAGTAAGTCCAGCTGCCATGGGGTCTGTTGCATGTCTGGGAATTCTAGGTGGATGAATGACAGTAAGTCTTGTTAACAGTTTATTGCTTCTTACTGCTGTACATCACTCCAGTAGATCTGAACCTGGTTTCTGAGTCTTCTAGTGAGCATGAACCCCAATAAAAAGACTTTCCTACTTTCCTCTTTTTTTTTTTCTTTTTTTTTTTTTTTTTAATTTTTACCTTCTTAAACTTTTTTTTAACCAGGATATTTGGAAAGCTGCCTTCTTCCACTAATAGACATCTTTGGCCAGTGACATGGAATTAAATAAACTTGAGGGATCATTTTTCTTTCTCTCTTTATTCCCTCCCTCAGTTCATTGTGTTGTAAACAACAGTCACTCGTTGAGGCAATCACCTCCTGGGGTTACCTCAGAGGAGCATAGAGAACTGCCAGCTAGCAGCTGGCAGCTCTCCCAGGAGTGTCTGATGAGGTGTGTGTGTGTTGGGGGTGGGGGGGGGGGCCGGGGCAGGAGTAATGGTGACCACCCTTCACACTCACAAAGGGCAATCCAAAGGATTTTGAGTGAACAAGGGCAGGCAGACAGGGTGGGTAGCCTGAGCTTTATGTAGAAAATATTCTGTTAATGTCTTTTTGGCATGATCTAAGTTATATCAGGGAACTCCAGGATCAACTGGACATAAGGATAACCCTCTCATAGGGAATCACCTCACTGGATGTATTTTCCTTTACTGTACTTGGTCGAGTCTCCCTCGGGTGGAAGGCCTTTTTGCTTTAAGAAAAATGTTCCTGTAAAGAAACCTAACATATTTTGTTAGGTTTCTTGTCCTAACAGAAATGTTGTAAATAAATAAAACAGTGATGCAGACAAAAATTCATTCTAAACTTTGAAACATTTCTGTCTATTTTACATATTTCTAGTATGTAAGTGGGAATAACTGATGTTATTCTGCCCTGCATGCAATATGCAAGTCTGTTATGAACTCAGAGAACAACAGCATCGAATCATTTCTTGGAAATCAGACCATACTGGTTTGAACAAGGTCTTTCTAAGTACATGCTTAGCTTCAACCATGGAGTTACAATCTCTCAGGAACAGATTATGTGTTTTAATGCTTTGCTGAATTGGGTTCATGATGAAATGAAGAGTCCATTCTGCTTTTTCCTGCTATGTGGGAAAAGTCTGTGAAAACGTATTCTAGCAGAAAAGCAGTTCAATTAAAAAAAAAAAAAAAAAAAAAAAAAAAAGTGTTTATGCTATTATTTTTTTTCAGCTTTCTTACTTGTGATTTGTTGAAACTTTTAAGAAAATCAAGATATTTCCTCTTTGGAACATAGATGGTAAACTACCATATATTTTGGAAAATGACCTTAAAGTTATATAAACTTGTATGTATGTATATATGTATTTATTCTTTTTTGAAGCATAGTATCTAGGGAACAGTTTTCAATTGCTAGTCAGACTGACCACTAAACTTCTTGTTGAACAGGAAAAAGGTTTTCCATGGCACTTCATCTTTTTGAATGAAAAAAATAAAACAAAATAAAAAATTGAGAGTTATAAATTTGAGTAGGAATTCATTTTGTTTTTGATGGTAACTTTAGTTTCCCTAAAGATTTTCAGAGACTAATTCAATTAGTTTCATCTCCAAACCAAATGCTCAGATGCCAAGGAGTTTTATTAGTGGGTTCTCGTTTTTGTACTCTAACATGGAACAAAATACTGATGTGGTCTGCAGCTCTTAAGAGCTAGTAATGAGATGATTACAAATGAGGTTTGTTAGTAAGAATTCTTTAAGAGTTTCTTGCAAGTGACTGTTTTCCATGGGGAGATTACAGTAGCAGAGGGGACAAATAGAAACTGAAATTTTATAATTTTTAGAATTGTATGTCTCACATTGGCAAAGAAATTGTGTCAGGAGTACTGTACCACTGATTGTGCTAAGGATAGACCTTGCACTCTTGCCTGTCTCTCTCCTGATTTTTATGATTGCTGCCACTTGTGCTGAACACCCCCATGGGTAATCTAACAGCAGCACGTGGAGACACTGCACTTATTTAAACTCCTTTTGAAAACTTGAGAAAAAAATAAAGTGTTTATAACTTTCTTCACTCAGCTGAGTTCTGACCCTTGCTGAAAAATGAGTAGCTGTTTCCAGATCTAAAAATAACTGTACTTTTTAATATGGGCATGTCCTACCTTGAATTTACTCTTCATTTGTATGTTATATTGCATTTTGTTTGAGAGATAGCCACTTCTGTTAAGATACAGTAGCAGTACTATATAACTTTTGAGCCTTTTTTTATTTTTCCTTAAATCTCCCTGACAGCATACAGACGTTTTGTTACTCTTTAACCCAACAAGTTGTTTGTTTGTTTGATCTGACCACTCTTCATTTGTATTAAGTGAGAAATATAAAACATAATAAGAATGTAATAAAAATTTTAAAAACACACACACACACACAAAATAATAATAATGAAAAAAAAATGGATAAAAATGGAACTATATAGAGAAATGAAACATGGAACTAGTAATTTTTTTTTTTTTTTTTTTTTCCTGGTATCTTTACTGAATAAATATTTTGTCTGAATTTCTATAAATAGTCTTCACCATGGAATTATCCAGTCTTTTTAAAACAAATTGTTATCATATATCTGCTCTATTTTGGTAGTTCTACTGACTTTTCCTTTAGTATATTAGCATGATTATGTTATTTAGTAAGTGATTGATCTCACTAATATTTGTCATGTGATTGTCTCATTCTTTAAATTTATTTGCTCAAGATTTTTTTTATTATTTTATTTTATTTTATTTTATTATTTTATTTGTCATAAATAGATACTAACAAAAATAGCATTCAATACAAAAAGAATTAGAGGCCATGATTTCAGAGAATAAGAAGCCAAAGACAGTGACTAGATAGTGACAATGACTAGAGATTTTTGATGGTTTTCTGTTCTTATATTTGTTGAGGTCACAATCATTCAAAGCAGCCCCTAAGGAACTAGTCTCTTTGAAGAACCTCCTCCTTATTCCCATGAACTATATCATTCTTGGATTCAGTATTGACCAAATATTCTTCTTGATGTTCTTCACCTAGGAACCAATCTTGTATGAACGATCAATCATTTTGGCAGTAATGCACAAAACAGATCATATTTACTCTGTTCACACCAGGAGCCACGTAACATAAAAAATTTCTTGAATCAAGAAACAAAGATGCAGCCAGAGCCAATGTGAGAATGGATACTTTAAACAATTCTTAATCAAAGGAGCTAGTGGCAGAGATATAACTCTGTATCATTACTTGTGGATAATAACCTCAACAATCTAGCTTCCATGTCTAGAAACTTACCAACTCTCTCAGGACAAGAGTATCATTGCGCTGACATTGTTAAAAACTGCCCAAAAAATTATAGTTATGGAGAAGGAAGCTAACATTCCACCCACTAGCAACTTAAGACTATCCTTCAGCACCTGTAAGCCTGTTATCACAGTATATCCCGGTCAGCTTGTGACAAGGTCCAGGTACCAGCCTAAATATCTAAATGTTCTATCATGCCATCGCCCTTTTGCATTTTTTATACTGGATCTACAGACTCAAAGGAAAAACAAACAAACAAACAAACAAACAAAAACATTATAAGACCTTAAACCTGCTGTTTTACTCTACTTTTGGATATGTATTTTAGAACAGCTCGTCTTTTCACTGTAATAATTAGGATGAAATTCGTTGTTCACACTTGTCTGCTATGGCACTAAGTTTCCTGATTTTACCCCAAAACAAAATCATTCCAGCAGCTAGGAACTGAACAGCATCTGAACTTGGAGCTATTCCAGGAGTTGTCTTTATGATTTATTATACCACAGTTCTTTCTTACTGCTGCAATTCAGGAATGAAATAAGTGAAGCAGTTGCACCAGTGACAAGTATAAAGAATCTTATCCCATCATCCATTCCCTGTTTAGAGTAGGGGTAAGTAAAGTAAAGGGTATGTAAATAAATGCTTGAATTGCTATAGTTTCATGCATAAATTCAGAATGCTAGGAGCTGACAGGAGAATCTAATTTCTTTTTCTCCTAGCAAATGTTTGCATTCTTTTCTTTTCTTTTCTTTTCTTTTCTTTTCTTTTCTTTTCTTTTCTTTTCTTTTCTTTTCTTTTCTTTTCTTTTCTTTTCTTTTCTTTTCTTTTCTTTTCTTTTCTTT
>NC_048894.1:88274724-88317499 GCF_011077185.1 Oxyura jamaicensis
TGCCTTGCCTTGCCTTCCCTTCCCTTCCCTTCCCTTCCCTTCCCTTTTCTATTTTTCCCCATGATTGCTAAAACTAAATTTTACTTAAGACTAATTTAGTTGAAACTGTGTGCTTGTATGTCTACAACATTCTGTTGAATAATGCAGTAATCATGGTAGAACTTAAAGAAATGTAGAAATGAGGCTCTGGTCATATAGAGGCAGATAGTTTTTGTGAAAATGCTGTTATTAGAAATACTTGTCTTGCTTATGTTTCTCTGCAAAATACATTTTTGAAAAAAAAAAAAAAAAAGGAAAAGAAGAAAGAAGAAAGGGGAGAGAAAGAAGAGAAAAAAGGGTATCATAGAATCATAAATACATACAATCATAGCTTGGGTTGGGTTGGGTTGAGTTGGAAGGGATCTTTAAAGATCATCTGGTTCCAACCCCACTGCCATGGTCAGAGATACCTTCCACAGATCAGGTTGCCCAAAGCCCCATCCAACCTGGCCTTGAACACCTCCAAGGATTGGCCATCCACAACTTCTCTGGGCAACATTTTCTAGTGCATCACCACCCTCTGAGAAAATAATTTCCTTTTAACATCTAATCTAAACCTACCCTTTTTTAGTTTAATACTGTTACTCCTTGTCCTGTAACTACACTACTTGATAAAGAGTCCCTCCCCATCTTTCTTATACCCTCTTTCCATACTGGAAGGATGCTATAAATTGTCCTTAGAGCTTACTATTCTCTAGGCTAAATAACCCCATCTTTCCCAGAGATCAGAGAGGTGCTCCAGCCCTCTGAAGGTGGTAGGAGGAAGGGAAATAGAAAAGGGGGAGAGAAAAAATAAATAGGGATAAAGGAAAGATTTTTCATGATTCAGCTTTCAAATTTTGGGGAATAACTTTAGTTGTATTTAAGAAAATCTAAACATACTATTTCTAGCAGTGAAAGTCTACACTACAAATTACAGATCAGAAACTGGAAAGAGATTGGAGAAAGGTCATATACAAGAGACAAGGGGAATCATTAGTATGATACAATACAGCCATTCTCATATTTTGATGCATATTTGAAAAATAGATTATTTATTTTTTCCCTTTAATACACCTGTATTTAAAAGTAATGGATAGAAATAATTAGAGTCTCACAGTTTTCTAGCAATAGTACACTCTGTCCATTATATCTATTTTCCATCAATGTTTTAGAACCTACAGAGTAATGTAACATTTTAGCATTATGAAAAAAGTCACAACTTGTCAATAAAGAAGAATCAGATCCTAAAGTATGATTCCAATATATCTAAAACTACATTAATATAATCCAGAAAATAGTAAATTTTACATAAATTTAAGCACGTATTTAAGGATTTATTTATTTATTTATTTATTCTAAGAGCACAGGAATAAGATTCCACTCTATTAAATATTTTACTGGAAACACTGAATAACAACAGTACTAGTAGTGACATGGAAAATAATAGGCAACCACTTTATGCAAGAAGAATATCAAAATTTCACCTATACAATTTTGCATCAGCTCAACTTCTAGAAAATATTTTTCATTTGTTCCTTAAATTCTAGAGTGGATACTGGTTCTGCTTATTGTCTCATTCTTTCTAAGTAAATTAATTTCAGACTACAAATTATGCTGAAAATTACTTATCAGTCTTGGTACTCACTATTTTATTCTGACTTGCAAGTTGCACTCTCAGACTGTCTTTGCATGTTGAAGATTGTTTCAGTCTAAAATGGCAAATATTGCCTCCCTCATTCATATTCAATGAATATGTGTAACAATGTCAGGTCTGAGATCGTCATTTAACCCTGAAATAGTGCTTAAATCTTTTTATTTAAAATATCCTTTATTATTAGCCTCATTGTGCCTTGTTTTTCTAATGGAGGTAAGATGTCAAAGCCAAATATAAGCCCAAAGTAATTCCTTGTGGATGCAGACATATATTGAAAATGAACTGGAAAACTGCAGGAAAAAAATGTAAGGGAAATAAATACAGCAGCTTCTTAACTAGCCAGTATAACATCCTTGTTCATTGTAACAAGGCAGAAGAACATGCTTGGATTAACTAGTTTTAAAAAAACAGTTTACATGGGGAGTAGAAACAGGGCTGGTCTGGCAGCAAGACACCGATTTTATACAAAAATGCAAATATGGTCTGGTGTGTTGAACACCTTGACCAGATGCAATGTTACAGCAAATGTCTTTCATTTTTTGTACACTGCAACCTTATTTGTCAAGAACTTTTGATAGAAATGCAATATACTGTGGATTTTGTTTTTTGCTTTATTAATCCTGAATGACTTCAGTATGTAAAATCTCTTATATTTTCAGCAGTTGGAATAACATTAAGTTTATTCAGTATAAGATATTTGAAAGTTGTTGGTATTTTCATCTACTGTATGGGATTCTGATTTCTCCCCCTTCCTTGATTTCTTCAGGGAAACTTGTAATTTTTCAGTTCTCAGCTTACATCTTTGGCCATTTCTGACTGGGCTTCTTATTTTCAGGTGAAGCATAATTTAGAAGTCTTCAAGCTAGTTCCTAAGGTCCTAGACCTGTGCTATGATGAGACTGTCCCTCAGCAAATGAAGAAAAACTTGCTGAGCCAACTATACACAAGCCTATTACTACCACATTGTGTCTGATTTTGGAGCCTGTAAGGTAGGCATTGCTGTGACCAGTGCTGGTAAGCACCTTTGCATCATGTCTGTATCTGTCTAGTAAATCTTCTGAAGACTAGACCCTCACATAATGGAGCTGACATGTTTGATCCCATCATGCTTTATGTAGAAACTCTGTAAACAAAAACAGGAGATCTCAAGAGAACTTTATAAAGTAGGATGGCCTTCAGTAACCTATGAATTTCAGTGGAGTCTGGGCTACTCTTTTGTTGGAATAAGATGTGAATTACAAAGACTTTGTAAAGTATTTTTATTTCTTGCTAGAGGCATTTCTAAACTTATCAATAAATAGCAAGTATGACAACTTTACTACCTGGGTGTCCTTAAGAAGTCTCATGGAGAAATTAACCCTAGTCTCTTGCAAGCAATTTGACACAGTTCTAGTTTACACACATCAGAAAGAAAGAGTAAAGATACTTACTATCTATGACATCTGATATGTTATATCATATAAGACTTTCCTTATTGAATTATTCAAGGGGTATTAACTTTAAACACCCTGTCTACTGAATGTCCAAATAAATTTAATGCTATCAGGGTGATTAATTCACTCTGAACAATAGCCAGAGGCACTTCTACCAAATCAGATAAAACTAGTAGAAGGCCAGAAGAAATGTTGCTAGTAATAGTGAATTGCTTCCTTGGAATCAGCAACAAAATGTAGGATAAAATGTATAAGTCCTGTTTTTCACATTGACATTTACATAGTTTATGAATAACTTGAATTTAGATAGCTCTTTAATTCAGTAATTCTAAAATTCATCTTCTAAAAGTAAACATTATCAGATGTTATTTTTTCAGTTTCTAAACCATTTCAACAATGGTTTAATCGGGCCTATGGCTGGATCACACTGCAATGCACTGGAAAAGATTAATTACAAAGTGTTCTGAGTTGCTACTGACTACAATTTTTACATTGCCTGATACTTTAGATTTTTAAAAGGTCATTTTTGTATATAATGTATGACATAATTGTTAGTGTGTCAACATGATTTGATGTTGGTTTAAGAATATTCTCATCCTCTGTTTTCCTTTCAGTATCTCAGATCTGTCATGGAAATCAATGGGCACTGATCTACCCCTAAAATAGAAAATAATTCTAGGGGCTAGACATATTAAGAAGCTCTACAAGAAACCTGAACTCACAAACTGTTAGGAACAGACTCAAACAACTAAACACCCAACAGAGGTACTGCAAAAGGTAGCAAAAGTCAAAAAACTGCTTAAAATGTCAGGTAAAGGATTCTGAATGAAAAATCATGGTAATGACAGTCCATACTCCTTACCCAGCATGTGAGTCTATGATGTGTGCCAGTGCTGTCACTCATATTGAAAAGCTGGAGCTCTGTTTACAGAGCCATCTCTGTTTCACTCACACAAGCATAAGATGTTTTCAGACAGAAATACTGTGCTTTGCACTCAGCTTCCTGATGGTACTCTCTGGACATTTATGTTTTCTAACTGTGATTCCTAGGATGTTTGTGAAGGGAAAACAAACTGAATCTTTAGAGATTTGGAATATTTACATATTAGAAAAGATAAACAGATGAAATGAAGGATCAAAACTTATGATTTTGTTGATGTTGCATAACAAAATTTGAAGCAAGCAGTAATGTTTCATCATTCACTGACAACCAATCAGCCATAGTTGAAGGGGGAGGGATATACAGTAGAAACAGTGGCTTTTTTTCTATTTACATTCAAGTTGTATAGAATGATCCTAGCACAAGACAGTAGTCCATAACTGTGGACAGTAGGACTCCCTTTAACTAACCTTAGTTATTTCCATGTCAGATGTCCAGAATGAGCAAGTCATGCAGACTGAAAAATAGAATCCTCCAGAGGATGATTCTTTCATAAAGGTTCTTTCATAAAATAAGTTTTCTCTCTAACTCTAATTAGTGTAATGTGTTAATAAGGTAATTAGTATTGCAATTATTGTCACTGTTAATTGCAAAACAAGCACAGTATCAGTTATCAAGCTATCTACTCATTTGGTGGAATATGTGTAATGCTTTTATATTGCTAAGAAAAGAAAGAATCTAAACCTCTTTAAGTCCTCTTTAAGAACCAATGGCTATTGGCTCTTCCTTGTTGCAGTTTCTGTCTGGATTTAACTTTATCCATTCACTTTGCTTTTCTAGATATCTGCATGTGAAGAACTACTGCAGCTTCTAAACACCTCTGGCAGGAAAATTACATGGTATCGAATACATCTTTCCAACCTTCTACCAGAATTACACAGATATAATACAAGAATTATCTTATTACTTGGAAACTGGAACCTTTCTGAGAACCTGTTACTCATAATAAGTGCTTTATTTCCTTTAGTATGTGCAGTGAGTTTTCAAAGCTACTTTAAGTCCTACTAAAGGTCATATTTTCAGTTTTGCAAACTAGTCAGGTCTCTTGGTCTATAACATCAGTTGTATCTCATTCTTGATATGTAGTATAGAATACATTCTCCTCAGGGTCAAACTTTAACATAGGACAAAAAAGCAAAATAGGAGTTAATCCCATTACCAACATGTATTGAGTTATTTCCTGTTCTGAAAAGCACATGTGGCTGAATTTGTTACATACAGCCTTACGTCAAATTAGACACACTCCTGTCCAATGAAGCCAGATAACTTTGTCCACTTTTTTTTTTTTTTTTTTTTTTTTTTCCATGTAGGAGGTTAGTTCACATAAAAATATACTTTGTACAAAAATGGACAAACAAACATGAATTTATAATTTTCCATTGTTTAAACTTCAGCTAGTTGTTTTGGTTGTTATTTGTTTTGGTTGTAATTACTTTATTTAGACAATTCAAACAGACTTTAGAAAAGGGCATGTTTCCCCCAGGCCTTTCAAGACAAAAGGACAAATGAAGAAACACAACCAACAGAAGACAACTTTTTGGTCATTAAAATTTAGTTCAGCATATCTGTGGATCCTTTTCAAATATATTGAATATGTTAGGTCCATGCCTGTCATTTTTCCTGCAAATATTATTGCTATATCTTACACCACCTACCACTTTCAACACATTAGGCATTCCTCCATTGCGCCTTCACAGTTCTCCCTAGTAAGCTGATCACCCAAAATGCTGATGGCGTATCTACCAAACTCTGTCTTATGCTTCATGAAGAGAAAGGTAGCTTTTATTTATTTATTTATTATTTTTTTTTTGCTTTAAAGAGCTTGAATATTAGGTTCATTATTATTTGATCATGAGATATGAATACCAGGGAAGATGTTATTTACCCTGTCCCTTGAGGTAGTCTTAAGAGTTTGTGGATTGCATAGAGAAGCTCTCCTGTTCTCATGATTCACTGAATTGAGATCAATTGTCTAAGAAGTAAAAAATAAAAATAAAAAATAAAAATAATTATATATATATGTTTGTCATAAAACAAAAAGGCAAAGGGAACTGAGACAAACTGCCTGCTTGGAAACTGGCAATTCAGTAGAAGAATCTGCTTTTCTTTAAGGGTATTAAAAAATGGCACTGGCATCAGTGATAGTAGGGCCAACCCTTGCCTCAGTAAGACTATAAGTTAAAATGTGCTGCTAAAAGAAGCTGGTAACCTCTGATTTGAAGCTGAACTCTTTCCACTTCTGCAAGAAGTAGGAGAATTTTGCTTTTACATGAGACACTTTGTACTCTCACAGGAAAACAGATAACTGAGAAATTCCAGAAACCAGAAATGCCAGATCCTTTCAGATTTACTTTTATGTCAGTAGCTTACACCTTCTGATCAACACACAAAATGAGAATTGTTTGGTATTTAAACAAGTATTTTCTCAAATACAGGTTTTTATGGCAGAAAGCATACTATTCACTGGCATATTATGTCTGACAGCCAGGCATTTAGGTCATGCTTTTACTAGATATGGCTTAAATGGACATCTTTGCTCAAGTATAATTAGGAAGAACTTCCTCTAATATCTTGAGCCTTTGTAATAGGCCATCATGTTGCTATAGAAGAAAGATGTCTTTAACTTTGAGCTGCTAGAAGATGTTGTCAAGATTTGTTGAACTCATAGTCTTTACCTTTCTGTTGTGTTTTAAGTGACATGCAGGCAGAAGTTGTTATCTGTATCTGTTTTGTAATTCTTATAGCAAAATAGGTGAGAATGAAATCACATATAGACAATGAAACAGTCTTTTCTTTGTTCAGATTGCCTTTCTTATTGTATGTAACACCCTACACTTCTCTATCTAAATGACTGCACTACATTCTCTGGGATGGGTATCTTTCCCCTCCCAAAAAATAGCTCAGGGCCTGCTGCAGAAACACAGAGAATTCTTTCTGAGTGCAGGAATCAAAGATTAGTGTAAGTTTCTTGTTAGTCTTCTGCTTTTAGTTCGATGTTTTTATATAGTGTTAAATCAAACAGTTTAACATGGAACTGAGTCAATGAGATGCTTTTATTCCCAGAAAATAAATAAATTATAGTCAGGTGTTCTATTTGTTTTTGAGGCTGAAGTTTTTCATGAGCCATCTTCTCCAGTTTTCTTGGATTTGATTTAAGGTGTTTTTGTTTGTTTGTTTGTTTGCTTGTTTGTCTTGTTTTTGTTTTTGTTTTTGTTTTTAACAGTAGCTTTTTCTAGTCACATAGATCCTATTTTTGTTTGTTTGTTTTGTTTTGCTTTGTTTTCAAAAAAAATATGATAGTATACTGAAATCTTAAACCTGCAGATATTCTCTACTACTCATTTACTTACTTTATGGGAGCAACACAGACCATATTGCCATCTTTTCTCTGCACTGAATCATTATTTTTCATGACACACTGTGGATTTTGAAATTATTGTTTCCTATTTCATGGAGAAAAGTGCTATGGTATAACAGAGGAAATATGGAAAGCTGGGCCCATAGGAGGGAGTTGAGGCAGAAGATACACAACCTATAGCTCCCAGTGGAATACCATAATGACATAAAAATCCAAGTACTTGCTTGAAATCATTGTGAAAAAAATATATATATATTTTTTCTGTTTTATTCTACCATGCAAGAAAAGATATTTTTCAACCCACTCTGTTATTTAGAAGATTTAATAAGCATCAGAACTCCTTGACACTTTGCTGACAGGAGACTACATTCTCAATGGTGTTAGTTACCAAGGGATATTCAAACATTTTGTTTATTTTTGTACATGTAGCTTATGTTATTAACACTTCCACGGTATGTGGTCAGACAACCTATCTTTTAATAAAGTGTTAATAAAAAAAAAAAAAAAAAAAAAAAGTAAGAAGTTTGACTGAATTTTTATATCTATCCATGCTTTTGTACATACTCCAGGATCAAGGACTTTGGATAGTTCTTTAAATCCATATTAAAAAAAAAAAAAAAGTGAGAATGCAAATATAGTCAAATTTGGAAAAAAAAAAATCTTCCATAGCAATATAAGAAAGTAATATTAGAATATAAGTAAATGAAACTTTCTGTCTCCAAAGCCATAAAAATTGTGTTAAAACCATATTAATCTAACTCTGTACCCTTGTCCTTCAAGTTGTTGAATTCTGTACTATTTCTGAGAATAGTTAAATTTGTATTATTCCAATACGGTGGTTAGAATTTTTTTTTTGTTCTCTGTGTGTGTTTGCGTGTGTTTTATTTTGCTTTCTTTTAACTTAAATAATTATTTTAAAATGAGACAAAATAAAAATAAAATATAAATTGAAATACATTTTCAATTTATTTTATCAACTAAATTGACTTGAAACAACAACACAGCCAACAGCAATGTAATGTCCAGCTGAGTCACTTTAATTAAAGAATAGTGAAATAGTGGGGTCCTAGCATTTACTTATTATTGGTATTCTCCATTTTATTGAACACTCATTGAAAATAATGAGACTCTGCAGGGAAATAAACATTTTTAAAGCAAACAGATTTTAGTGGGTTTATGTGGTAAGGTTTTGGTAGCAGAGGGTCATAGGGGTGGCTTCTGTGAGGAGAATCCAGAAGCTGCCCAATGCTAGATAAGGGTCATGCTGCTGGCCAGAGCCAAGCCAATAAGCGATGTTCTTTGCACCTCTGTGAGAGCATATTTATGAAAGGGGAAAAAACCTGCTTCTCAACAGCAGCTGGGAGAGAGAGGAGTGAAAAACAGCCTTGCAGATACCAAGGTCAGTGAAGAAGGAGGGCAGGAGGTGCTCCAGGCAATGGAGCAGAAGTTCCCCTGAGGCCTGTGGAGAGGTCCATGGTGGAGCAGGCTGCAGCCCATGGTGTACCACAGTGGAGGTTTCCACACTGCAGCCCATGGAGGAGACCACGGTGGAGCAGGTGGACCTGCACCTTTTTCCTTACATTCTCACTTCTCAAGACTGTTAAGTAATAGGCAATACATTTTACTGTCTCCCTACTCTGAGTCTGGTTTGCCTGTCGTGATAATTGTTGAGCAATCTCCCTGTCCTTATCTCAACCCTTGAGCCCTTTTCACCGTATTTTCTCCCCCTTTCCCTTTGAGGAGGAGGGGTGAGAGATCAGCTGTGGTGGAGCTCAGCTGCCCCACCCGAGTAAAATCACCAGACAGATATATAACAAGGATTCTTTATTTTAAGTGTGACAGAGCATTGGAACAGGTTGCCCAGAGAGATAGTGGAGTCATCTTCTCTGGTGATACTCAAAACCTGCCTGAATGTGATCTGTGCAATGTGTTCTGGGTGACCCTGCTTGGCAGAGGGGCTTGTACCTCCAGAGGTCCCTTCCAACATCAACCATTCTGTGATTCTGTGATTTTGTAAACTGACAGTTATTTGGGACAGTGACATTTGTGGTTAGATATTTTATCTAGAATTTAATTTAGTGTTATTGTAGTTTAAATCAGGATCTTGAGGATTCTCTCCCCTTCTAACAGGAATTTGAAGGGATAGCTTTCCAGTTTATTAAGCACATCCATGTTAACACATCAGAAAAGAAATACTACATCCAGAACATGAGTATTGCTCTAAAATCAAATTAAATTAAGAACATAAAACAATTTTCATCTGAATTTTGTGTTTGAAAGCAGACTGGGATGGTTAGGTTGAGCGACCATAGTCCAAAACTAATATGCAAATCAACTTCTGTGGAAGAACACAGATGTTACCTTCCTTCTCTTAAGTATTAGGTAATTCTAATCCAATATACATCTTTAAAAGTAGAGTCAGTAACAGCTAATACATTTGCAGTACTAAAAATAGTTGTTTTTTTTTTTTTTTTTTTTTTTTTTTTTTTTAAAAAAGCCTTCAAATATTAGGAGTAAGAGTCATTTTAAATTGTATTGTCTCCATCTTTTCTGAGACAGTTAAAATTAATCTTGTCACTGTGGTGATTTTATAGGCAATCTAGATTAATGTTTGCAATTACTAAACACTAACATCTGGGAATTGCTGGTTTGGGAGTGCAAACACTTATTTAGATAGATAACCTATATATTTATATTTCTTATTAAGTACCTTTCAAAAAAATCAATATGGCAATTAAGGAAGATGATAGTGTAATCTTTAATAATTAGCAATTGATCTTCAGTAGTGAGAAAAAGACACTAATAAGCTTTCCTATTTTCACAGCTCTAGCTGGACAAGTCCTGTGTCAGGAATATGAAAGCCCCAGGCAAAATGTAAGGGTAATTTTTATTATACTAATTTGAAAAGAAAATAAACAAATTGTAAGGTAAGTCATAATATATCCAAATGCTAGCAAATGAACTTTTTCACTAGCTTGTTAACTTATGCACAGTAAATTGTTTACTTCTGTTCCAGCAGAATTCATCTACATATATTTGTCTGAATTTCAATCTTCTAAAATACTGGTTTTCTTTATTTGCCCTATAAATTGACACTGCCCACTCCCTACCTTCACCCCTCCACCCTCCAGACACCCCCCCAAAAAAAAGGCACTCTATTTAAAAAAAAAGGCAAACTAAGACAAAAATGTAATATATTTTTATTTCATATTCTGAAGCAGAAAATAATTCAAATTAACTCATAAAAATTTGCAATGCTGAACAGATCTCAGACAGCTCTACTTATTATTTCTATAGGACCTACCCACTTATATATATATTTATATTATTCACTGACTTATAGGAAGACATGAGAAGGGTTTCAATTGTTTAACTTAGTTGTATGAAAGTTGCAAGAAGAACTATTCCTGACTATAAATATTTTCTGAAGTAAATGTTAGGGAAGGAAAGGAACTACTGAATCTTATGGACATAGTCACCAAAAGGATACATAGCCATGAATAAATGTGAATGAAATTTGGAAGAAGATTGTTTGTCTTTAGAATAGTACCCTCTCAAGACAAATGGAAGCCCAAACCTTCCTTCCAAAGAAAACAGAACGAGACAAAACAAAGCAAAACAATTGAAAAGAAAACAACACAAGTCTTTCTAGCCCTTAATGAGAGGCTAGTAAGTTCATGCAAAGCAAAATTAAGAGGCAGAAATCAGCAACAGAATATAAGGAGTAACTAATATGGTGTTTGTATTAGGCCAATGTCAACAGACCAGCATAAACATTACTGGAATATCTTTGGCTGAGGAATAATTTGGGAAATTGATGCAAACTGATAAGATGTGTAAAAATTCCTACCACTTGCAGTTATAGGTAACTGAAGGTTACTACCCCTGCAGCTTTAGAGCTATACCACTACAAAGCCCACTCTAGTTTATGCTCTCATAGGGCTGGTGAAGGGCGTGGAACACAAGTCCTGTGAGGAGCAGCTGAGGGTTGTTTAGTCTGGACAAGAGGAGGCTCACCCTGCTTCTCTCTACAGCTACCTGAAAGGAAGGTATAGGGAGCTGGGCATTGCCCTCTTCTCACAGGTGATAGGACTAGAGGGAATGGCCTTAAGTTGCACCAGGGGAGGTTTAGGTTGTGTGATAAATGATTAAGTCCCAAATAGGATTTTTGTGATTTATTAAGCGAATAGAGGCAAGCAAACAGCGCTGGGTGCACCGGGAGTCTCTGCTCTACCAGGACGCACACCTGTTACATCAGGTGTCTGATTTTTATGCTCCTAGACTAATACATATTCATCACTATTCCTAGAAAAGGCAGGGTTATTATAATTAGTTCCTGGAATCCAAACCCTCTCTGGACGCATGCGTAGCAGTCTCTGGTGGTCTTTCTGGGGGTCTCTTGTGCTGAAGGCTCGTAGTCTTCCTCCCAGGCTTTGTCCTTCGGTCGTCCTTCAACTCCCCCTTTCTCCTTATTTGGTGGATCTCTTTGCTGGATATCAGAGGCTTGTGCAGCGTCCCATGCAAAAGTCTGCAGTTTCCTAAAAAAAAACTCCTTGGTCCTCTTATCTCCCAGACTAGAGTCTCAATGTTCGCCCTTCAAACCCTCTATTTACACAAATTGCTGGATCATTCCTTTGCATGATACAAGAACTATGTACACTAATCTCTCTGTTTTTCTTAAATAGGAGCTTATATTTCATCATGCGGCCCTAGCATTGTTCCATACTGACACGAATCAAATAAACACATTTCACAGGTTGGTAGTTAGGAGACACTTCTTCTCAGAAAGAGTTGTCAGGCATTGGAATGGGTTGCCCATGGAGGTGGTGGATTCATCATCTCCGAGGGTGTTCAAGGAAAAGTTGGATGTGATGCTTAGGGATGTGGTTTAGTGGGTGACATTGGTAGTAGGGTGATAGTTGGACCAGATGATCTTGAAGGTCTTTTCTTACCATAAAGATTCTATGATTGTCACTGTATTGATAAAGTGTATTGTCATGGGCTGTATGGAAAGATGGCACTACTTTCTTTGTTTAATGAGACAGAACCAGAGATGAAAACAAATGCATCCCTTGGCTGAGTCTGTTTTCTATGCATTCCCAAATAATAATTATATTTCATGTAGAAAATACTCATTTTACCACATTTGTGTTTCTCCTTCCCCATTAACCCAATGTAGTACTCCTTCATGTTATTCATGTGGTATTTAGATATTAAAAATATTGTATTTTCAAAATGCTGAAGTATTTTTGTTTCTAAAAGTGTAGCATGTCTTCTTTGTTACTATTTGATTATCACAGGAGCTTACCAAAGACAATCTCAATAAACACCATTGTTGAGATTTCAATATTTTTTGCTTGTTTGTTTGTTTAGTTTATTTATTTATTTATTTATTTTCTCCAGTATGTAATAAAAAACTTTTTTTTTTTTTTTTTTTTTCTTTTAAATGTATTCTATTGTCAGGTCAACTTTAAGATTTGTGACTTTCTTTCTCTTTCTCCCTCAAGCAAGAGAAAGGGAAAAACATAGTCTTCAGAAGACTTGACATTGAAAATTGAATTCAAATCACTATGTGGCCAGAAAGTATTCTGGCTTCAGCAATGATATAAATCATAAAGCTGTTATTGACCTAGCACTACTAGCAGTAAGAGATTATATCAGTTACATAAACTGTGATCAATAACACAGTTATAACAACTAAATTTGCAACTCGGTGTAGATGATTTTCCCCATCTAGAATAACCTTAGACTTTTAACAGTTACAATGCTAAACATTCATCCAATGTGGAATGACTGACCTTACTGTAACTGATTTTGATTAAGCATTAATTTAATTATTTTAATATATCCTTTCCACTGAAGCAATGAGTTGTACATATGAATACTATCTTTAAGTTTCATATTTATGTGAAATTTTACTTAAAATAAGTGATTTTACATTTTCCTTAAATTCTCCACAGCTAATACTTTGTTATATCAGTAATCTCCATTAGTACAGAATTAAAAATAAAACATAATTTTATTGCTTTAATTTTAATAATTGCTCTTAATTCCAATTTCTAGTAGTACAATGCCTGGAATTTCTGTATCTTTTGTATGATTTTTATGATAAATATTTCTGTTCAATTCTTCCACGACTTTCTATTTTGCACAGTACTGACATGAGGTATTACAATAATGAACTATTGAGCTACTATTTTTGTCTGTCTCTACTTGTTACTGTATATAAGTCCTCATCCTTACATTGCTGTGAAAGTCTTTTCATTCTTTTTTCTTTTTTCTTTTTTTTTTTTTTTTTTTTTTTTTAGCTTTCTTTTCTAAGTAACTACCTCTGTATCATCAGATACCTCGTCACTGGTTCAACAGAGATTAAAATATATCATCTAAAAGGAACAGATGATCTAGAGGTTGCTATACTATCTAGGTAACACCTGGAAACATAAACAGGTCTATTCTATAAATATGAGAACATCATTATCTCAAAACACACATTAGTTATCATGGGACTTCCAGGGCAATCCCACAAACATATCTGGAAATCAAGGTGAGTAATATATTGTTATTGAGATCCTATATCAGTTTTATTAACAGCAAAAGTAGCTACCGTATATATGAACAATATAACATAGCATATATACATAACACATACATAACACACAGCTGTATTCAAGCTTCTTAACTGATAGACTTCAAGTACTACATCTGCTTTTAAAGTATATAAACAAAAACTTTAAAACAAATTCACATGTGATTTTGATCTTTCCTAAATGAGTTAAGAAGTTGTACATTGTGAACCAAGATCAAAAGTTTAAATTGCTGTTAATTGATGTTTGAGCTGTTACAGTCTCACCTCTCTGGGTAAAGTAGTGAATACCAACAGAAATTCAGATTCAGACTAGTGCATAATAAATGGGCCTTGAATCCAAAAACTATTGGCAACTGGTGAGATAAGAGATTACCTTCTTTCTGCAAATCATACCTTTTAAAGGCAAAAGACGAATCAATGTTTGTCTATAGTTATCTATATCTATAGGTATTCATATTTATATAATAAAATGTTTATGCAAAATAATGGATGAATAACATAGCAATATAATCAATTTATACCTAACACATTTCCTAGTTATTAAATATGAAAATATCATCATCTTAATTTTCCTTTCATTTTCAAACTGACAATGAATGAGATTTATACCACTGTCTAAGGATGATGAGGGTAAACTTGGTAAGTGTCTATTTCATAGACTGAAATCTATCTACTTGTATTCCATAGAACTCTGAAAGTTTTGTTTGTTTGTTTGTTTGATTGATTGATTTTCTGTCTCACCTGTGTACATTGACAGACTCCAATATTCTGTCATTACCGATTTGTTTTGCCTTGGCCTCTCAAGTTTCTTGCTATTTGATTTCAAGGACGAAACAATATGATCAGAGAGCTGAAATGTATGAAAACAAAACACTTCTTAAGATCATTGTTCCAAACATTATTTTTCCACTAAATATAATTACCTATAAAAGAGCTAGGTACAGACTAGCTACGGGTTTTTTACCCAGACTTTTAGAAGGTAAAAGAGCTAGGTACAGACTGTGCCTGTAGCTAAGATATTTCTGTCAAATCTAAGGCATAGATTTAGTTCCGTAGGAGCTAAAGAAAGTTTATGGCACTTTGACAGTTTGGTAATTATAAACATTTTTGTTTGCAAGCAAAAATATACATTTGCCTTTTGAAGTTGTGAAGTTGTGAAGTTTGTGAAGTTGTGATAAGATATGTGTGATGCATTGCTTATAGTCTTCATCTCTTGGCTTGTTAAGGATAGAAAAAAAAAAAACACTGTAAAATCATAGAATCATAGAATATCCCGAGTTGGAAGGGACCCATAAGGATCATCAAGTCCAACTCCTGGCACCACACAGGTCTACTCAAAAGTTTAGGCCATGTGACTAAGCACACAGTCCAATCGCTTCCATGATCACCAAGACCCACCTATCCTAATTGAGACTGTAGAAGGCATGGCTGAGCCTGGGGCCAAGCCTGTAATGCTCTGAGTAAGAGCTTGTAATAACCAGAATTACATCCAAATTTCATGCATTGGAAAGAATAAAAGAGCTTCCACTCACTGCATGATTTCCTGGCTTTAAAGGTTAGGAGTTATTGCTGAATATACAATAGAGGATGTAATGACATGGCTGGAGATGTGAGCTCATGCCACTCAGCTCCATCATATTTCATATTTTAAGTTCATCGGTGAGGATGAACATTATATTAAAGCTCAGTATTAAGACAATAGAATTTAGAGAAATGTTTCAAACAGTTTAGCTCAGCTATGGAAAACTCAAGGAAATAAAAAGGAATCAAGGCCTACCCAATATCTAAGTACATCTGATTATTTTTTTATTATTATTTAATTATTTATTAACACATTTTGGTTGTACATTAAAAACAAAGCGTAAGAGAACTCTCCATTTTTGTCTCAATGTATTTCACGTTATCTTTTTTATATGATTTTTTTGTGTGTTCAGTAGATCCATTTGTGGCAAATGGTTATGGATTTGACTAGCATACAAATAAACATTTTTTTTTTTGGTATTTTTAGAAAAGTTATCAAGATTTTGGTTTGTTTTCTAATAGCTTACAATGTATTAAAATGAGGTTAGATGGTCAGGATAGGGGGCAGGGACATTAGAATAAAGCCAACAACTGTGGAGATTTGAGATGTGGGAGAAAACCATCTTAGATATCAGGGAGTAGCCATGAACATATAGGGAAAGAGGATCAAGCATGTGCTTTTTATTTATTTATTTATTTATTTATTTATTTATTTATTTATTTTCATAGGAAGGTATGCAGAGACATGGTTAGGCACAGAGGCTACCTTGTCCTAGGAACTACATTCCTCTGAAAATGCTTCAGATTCCCAAATGTTATGGATGGAGCCACCATCAAGAAATACTGGCCCAAAACCAAAACTTCACAGTTCCAGTACTTTGTATGCCTTTGTTGATGCAGAAGGCATGAAAAACATGTAAACTTATGTCTTGAAGACATATGTTATGAAGACATATGAAGACAAGCCTGCCAGATGCCTTCCATACATGGCCAACTATTCCATACTTTAAACCATTGTATTCACAGGTTTTTATACACTGTGTAAATTCATGAAGGTAGTCTGCAGCTGAACAGAGATGGTCAACATTTTCCACACTGAGCAGGAAGCTGAGAGCTGGATGACTCATGAATTCCTTTGAAAAGACAGAATTTCTAGAAGGGTATGAATAGCTAACAGAACAATGTACATAAATGTCAGTCGACAGAAGGTCTATCCCATGAATTTGATTGCCATCTGTAACACTAAAGCAGGATTCAACAACAGCCTTGACAAGTTTCCAGGGCCTGTTCCTGGCACTGAAGTAATATACCAACTCAGCTTCAGCTCATGCTTCAGCCAAAACAAATCATCCAATGGTTTACTCCTCAGATTCCTCAGCTTTTGTAACCAATATTCAGGTAGAGTCTACATACACACTACCTTAGTTACCTACTTTGTATTGCTGAACACTAACTGAAAATAATTTCTTCTCTGCATAAGAGACTGGAACCATCTCCCTTCACATTCGCTCCTCATTTCTGACAAGTACCTTCAGATTCATGAGAATGAGTCCTTCAGCTAGACTCACTGCAAGTACCTCTAAAACAACAGTCTTCTGAAGATCTCAGACTCTACTGGCAGAACACTTTGGTCTAGGAACTCTCTAGGATATTAATTAAAATATCTGTTATCTTTCTGCATTCCCCAAAATATATAGCCCTCTTAAAATCTACCATTCTCAAAGCTCCAGACAAGCAAAGGTGCAAATATCTAGCCAGGAAGAAGAAGCAGATATTCACTGGCCAGGTAAGCTCACCAAAAACAGAAGATGCTCACTGAATATTCATTTATCAAAGAAAGAGGTGACCTGAGTCACCATACTTCTGAAGAGTCTCATACTTCTGAAGTGATGAGACTGGTGAGCAACATTAGAAGAAAATAAGGGATGCATTACTGAAATAGAAAAGGCAGGAAAAAGAAATGGTGCAAAATGGATGTCTTTTTTTTTTTTTTTTTTTTTTTTTTTTTTTTTTTTTTACTATGGAAATTTCTCTGGGAAGGATATGCCAAGAAATGTTTAGCACATATCCTTTGGCTCTGACGGAGTGGCAGAAGCTGTCCCCTCCTGTGCCACTGCCATTTCAAAGCAGAGAACAGAAAGCATCCAGGTTCATTGCCCTGTAGTGTTTGCACTGGGATCTCAGCTTCTTTGTTGTTGTTTGTTGTTTTGTTGTGAATATCCACCACAAAGATTTGACTGACTTTCTATATTTCTAGGACTTTCTATAAAAATAAAAATAAAAATAAAATAAAGGACTGATTGAAATATAAATAACATAAATAGAACATTTAACATTTTGAACAGTGAAAGTCCAAAATGATTATGTCACATAGAATGGAAATAAGAATGATTTATAAACAGTTCACCAAATTGTTTGTGTCAATGACGGCATGACTTGCTTCCAAGAGTAATTTCAGTCTACTTAATAACTTTCTAAGTGGCACCAAACACCAAAAAAAATCTCTCTGATCCCTTAATAAAAGCAGTGCATCTCCTCTATACATCTGTAACATCCTTGGAATGTTCGTTTCTTTTTGCATGCTTAGTTGCTTCCATGGGAGAAGCAATATTTAATTCTGTCTACAACAGTCCACCCAACCTTATCATCTTTAAGAAACACATCATACAAGTGGAAAGCCAGGAAATAAGATAAATATTGTTCATGCCTGTGATCATGACCACCTTCTCCTGCAGCCAGGAGAAAAATATATTGGCTGTAGGGTGAGATTTGCATTAGCACTGTAGATAAGGTTACCTTCTCTGAGGAGGCAGTACTTTCCTGTAAGTCTGAGTTCCATGTTCTGTAGTTCTGTCAGTTGTAGAACTCTATATCTCTTTTACTTCTTCTCTTGCAAGAAAAAATAGATCTTTTAATAATATATTATTTGTACCTCAGTCTTGGGCAGAGTCAAATCTTCAATGGCTAAGGGATTGCTGATGAACACCACGATCTTTTTTCCAGGATGAACTGCAGGTCCAACAACTGCTTCTCTCCCTTTGGACATCATCTCTGCTTTTCTGTTCTTCTCTCATAGCCTCTTCAGTTATTCATCTGAAAAGTTGACTGATGAATATGAAAACCTATCAAAATATATTGTTGGTGTGCTCCAAGGGTGAGGGCCCATCCCACTACCCCAGCCAGGAGCAGAACCGGTCAGGGAACAGCCCTAGCCCAGGCACCAGGCACCTCCTGGGGGATGTGCAAAGGCTGGGCAGGGCCATGACCCTAGGGAGTGGTCCCGATGGGGTGAGGACCATGACTGGTAAAGAAGGACTATGTGGAGCTGGAGATCAGCCCTGCTGCAGCCTTGCTGGGGCAGGGGCTGATGGCCTGGGGGTGATGTGGAGTCCTGGACTTGAGCAGTGTGGCGGATCTCTGGGGGACTGGGACAGGGACTGTAGGGTCTACAGTGCCCTCAGTGCCCAGACATAGATATTCATGATAGAAACATTGATACATTAGAAATAACTCTCTTCCTACCATTTCCAAAAGCACCTGAACGTAAGCATTAGTTTCCCAGGCAATTAGGACTTCTCTGGGAACATTGTTCTTAATGAGAAGCTTTACAGCGATTTTCAAAAAGCTTCAACTTCCTGTGGAGTATTGTTATCCTTCCTAATACCTGTACTAAAATCTCAGAACTATCAAAGGTGATTTGCAATTCATTAGTTTTATCACCTTTTCAGAATATATATGTATATATATATGTATATGTTTTAGAGATCAAAGAGAGATTTGAAATCCCAAACATCTGATCAAATTAAAACTAATGCTATGTTAGAAGATAAGGGCTGGCTCCAGAGTAGGACAACCTGTGCACAGCATAAGCAGATGACAGACAGACTTTGAAAGGGGCTGTGATGATAATGAGGTGTCAAGGGAAAACTCACTTAATACACTCACTCTAAGGCATCAAGGGCTAAAGGGTTTTCTATATTTTTTCCTTATTCCAGTTCCTTTGGCAAGGTTCTTTTATGTTGATTCATAGATTCATAGAATATCCCAAGTTGGAAGGGACCCACAAGGATCATCAAGTCCAACTCCTGGCACCACACAGGTCTACCCAAAAGCTTAGACCATGTGACTAAGTGCACAGTCCAATCGCTTCTTAAATTCAGACAGGCTTAGTGCAGTGACTACTTCACTGGGGAGCCTGTTCCAGCGTGCAACCACCCTATTGGTGAAGAACCTCTTCCTGATGTCCAGCATAAACTTCCCCTGCCTCAGCTTAACACCATTCCTGCCTGTCCTGTCACTGGTGATTATGGAGAATAGGTCACCTGTCTCTCCACTTCCCCTCGTGAGGAAGTTGTAGACGGAGATGAGGTCTCCCCTCAGCCTCCTCTTCTCCAGGCTGAACAGGCCCAGGGACCTCAGCTGCTCCTCATATGTCTTCCCCTCTGGACCCTTCACTATCTTCGTCGCCCTCCTCTGGGCACTCTCCAACAGTTTAACCAGAGACAGGTCCTGCAATGGCATCAGCCAGCTCTTTAAGCACCCTGGGATGAATCCCATCTGGACCCATGGACTTGTATGGATCCAGGTGGAGCAGCAAATCCAGCACTCATTCAGGGTCGTTTGGGAGTCTATCATACACACTGTCATGGTCCTCCAGCTCAGGGCACCCTGGGTCCCAAAGCCCATCATCAGTGTTGAAGATAGAGGTGAAGAAGGCATTAAATGTCTCTGCTTTGCCTATGTCATTGTCTGTGAGGTGACCTTCCCCATCAAGTAGCAGACTTATGTTTTCTTTGGTTCTCCTTTTTCTGTTCACATATCTAAAAATAGCTTTTTATTATCTCCCACAGGCATGGCCATCTTCAAATCTAGTTGGGCCTTGGCCACACAAATTTTCTCCCTACAAACACAAACAGCATCTCTGTATTCCTTCCACGTTGCCTGACCCTCCTTCCAGCAGCCACACACTCTTTTTTTCGCCCAAGCTCCAGTCGAAGATCCCTGGTCAGCCAGGTCAGCCTTCTGCCCCACCTGCCTGACTTCCTATACTTTGGAATTGCCTGATCTTGTGCTTTTCGGAGGCAGTGCTTAAAGACTGACCAGCACTGATGGACACCAATGCCTTCAAAAGCAGTTTCCCAGGGGACTTTGCTGACTAGTTCTCTGGGCAGCCTGAAGTCTGCTTTCCCCATATCCAGGGCTGAAGTTTTGGTGGCAGTTTTCTTCCTGTCACCAAAAATTTTAAACTCAGCCACTTAATGGTCACTATGACCGAGATGGCTGCCAATTATCACATCCCCCACAAGACCCTCTCTGTTCTCCAGCAACAGGTCTGGGAGGGCACCTTTCCTAGTTGGCTCCCTTACCACCTACACCACGAAGTTATCATCTACGTGCTTTAAGAACCTCCTGGACTTGCTCATGTCTGCTGTGTGGTGATCCCAGTTGATGTCTGGCAAGTTGAAATCCCCTATAAGGACAAGGGTAGTTGATCTCAAGGTATCTCTTAGTTCCTCAGAGAATAATTTATTGATGTAGTTATCCTGACCAGGTGGTCTGTAATAGAATCCCATAATGACATCTCCTTTATTTGTTCATCCCTTAATCCTTACCCAGAGGCTCTCAACTTTGTTGTCACCAACTTGAAGTTCCACACAGTCCAACCCATGCTTCACATACGTTGCCAGCCTGCCACCTCACCTACCCTGCCTGTCCCTCCTGAAGAGCCTGTAACCATCTATTGCAACACACGAGCCACAGGACTCATCCCACCAGGTTTTGCTTATGCCAATGATGTCGTAGCTGTGGGACTGGACCAAGGCTTCTACCTCATCCATTTTATTCCTCATACTGTGTGTGTTTGTGTAGAAGTACTTAAAATGCGCCTCCCTACATGCAGCACCTTGTGGAGCTGACCGAAGAACCTCACTAGCACACAGTCCCTCTGATCCTAGTGCACCATACCTTAGCTCATCACCAGTGTGCCTGGTTTTATCCCTTTCCCCCTTCAACTCTAGTTTAAAGGCCTATCTATAAGCCCTGCCAATGCTGGAGCAAAAATCCTTATCCCTCTCTGAGAGAGGTGCATCCCATTTGGTGCCAGCAGGGCCGGTGTCGCGTAGACCTTCCCATGATCGAAAAACCCAAAGTTCTGCCAGTTGCACCAGTCCTGAAGCCATGTATTACTATGATGAGTCTGTTTGTCAGCATTGATACCCCCAGTTGGAAGGACAGAGGCAAACACAACCTGTGCCCTCAATCCTTTAAGTAGTCGCCCCAAAGCCCTAAAATCCCTTTTGATCACTCTCGGACTTCTCCCTGCTATCTCATCATTACCAGCCTGAAAGACCAGTAACGGGTAGTAGTTGGTGCGCCATACCAGGCGTTTGACTTTCTTAGCAAAGTCTCTCACCTGAGCTCCAGGGAGGCAACAGACTTCCCTGTGGGTTGGGTCCAGTCGGCATTTCGGGCCCTGTCCTTTTCAAAAGGGAGTCCCCCATGACAATAACCCTTCTTTCTTTCTTGACAGAAGATGTAGCAATGCGGGGGGTAGGTTGCCTTGCATTAGGCATCATCTCCAACTGGGACAGGTTTTCGTCTACATCATTGTTCTGACTGTCATGTTCTAGAGCCTCATATTTTTTATGTAAGGGTAGATGGGAAGGTGAGTTGGGCAGGGACAGGGCTCACCAACCACCCCGAACAGGAACCTGCCTCCATTCCTCCCCTTGGCCTAGGTATCCTCCTACTGCCTGGTAGGATGAGGGAACTTTTGTCTTCTGTGTAGCAGGAGACATCTGTTCTGTGGCAGGCTCGTGAGTCTGTCTCAGAGAAGGTAGAGTACACCTCCACCGGTCAATCTCCCTCTCTGACTCCCTGATGCTCCTGAGCCTGCTCACCTCCTCCTGAAGCTCCACTACCTGGCTGAGCAGCTCTTCAACCTGGGCACACCACCCACAGGCATACCCCTCGCTGCTGCTGTCAGATGCTGACAGAAGACTTGGGCATACCCTGCAGCCCAAGACCTGGGCAGCAGTGTGTTTCCCCAAGCCCTCCATCTGAGAAGCCACATCAGTGACTGTGGCTGGAGAGGCTGCAAGAGATGCAGACGGAGGCCATGTTTTTCTGCCTGGTTAATACCATGGCCAGATTCTTCGCAAGCAGGTTACAAGTACTGATGGGAAAGACCGCTGCAAAAGAGTGGTGAGGGGCCCTCCCTGCTGCGCCATGCCCTGTTCACCACGCTCCCTAGGGGCTGCTTTTGAACGGCTGGGGAGGGGGAGCTGCTGTCTCCGCCTACCCTCATCTTCCTCCCTCAGGCTGCTCACTCAGGCTCCCTAGCGGTTCCCTTGGCTGCTTTGAGTGGCCTCAATGCTGAAAAAAAGCCCTGTCATCTCGATCCCCTGCTCCGCTGCAGAACGTGTCTGCCCTGGAGCTGATCGCCTCGGCAAGTGGCCGAGGAGGATGTAGAGTCGATGAAGAGGATGTAGAGAAAAGGAAATAAGGGCATCATCTTTCTTTCTCTCAATACCCGACTAAAAAAATAAATAAATAAATAAAATAAAATAAAATAAAATAAAATAAAAATAATAATAACTACGTATCAGTATTCCTTACAGATGAACTGATATGAAATTATATTTCATATCATAAGTCCAAGGAACCTGCAATCATGATATAGAATACAGGTCCCAAAGAACAGTTGTGGAGGGGTACAATCTAACCCAGAAAGCTGAAGAAATATTTGATGCCAATGATAAGATGTCATAAGAAACCTGAACAGCAAGAACAGCAGTCTTTGGTGCATGAAAGGTTTATAAGACTTTGTTGACTAAACATCAACATGAAGGTCAAGGCAACAACAAACTCCATCATCAGCAGTATCACAGACCTCTATAATTCTTTGCTGTTGAAACAATTGAAAAGGGTCTCTAATTAGTGAATAAATAATTCTTGTAAATATGTAACATGAAGTATACCACTAAATTTAAGGGCTGCTTCTTGCTGATTTGTTGACCCTTGGTACAAATCCTGCCAATAAATATTCTCTAAATAGATAATGTCAGCAGAAGAATAAAGATTGACCTGGCATACAGGCATAACTTTATGGGCATGCTTATTGGTGATCTTCTAAAATCTGCAATGATCAGAAAATGCACAGGCATAAACTTTGCTGTTGACAAGAAAGCCTTTGGAAAAGTGAATGTATTCCTTTGGGTTTCATTGTCGATTGGCTTTAGGCACTCTCACACATTTAGACACTGTATTCAATTTATTATTATTATTATTATTATTTTACTTTTCAGTCAGGAGGGTCCAGGAAGTTTAAATTTCGTGGAACGGATGAAGTTGGTTTTACTAGAAGAAATAATTTCCATAACTATATAACAGGCATCTCTGAAAGAGCACAAAATACATTATGGATTGCACTAAAATCAGAGACAGGAACAATGCAAACATTTTACCAGATGTCTAATACTTAATTTACAGGTATTGCAGATAAAAATACATGTTATTGGAGGTTAAAGCTGCAACACAGCATGCACCTACCACAGTAAAAGGCTACATTGGAAGAAAGTTTAGGAGTTGAAGCACTGAGGTATTATTACAACTACGGCAAACTGTTTCAGTATTTACTGTTTGCCTAAACATATACATAAGGATATATTGTGCCCACTCACAACATGTTCTGTTATTTTTCTTTAAATCTTGGGCGTCAATCAAAGATCTTTCATTTGTGATAGTACAATAAAACTTTCCAACTTTTATATGATATCTGTGTTCCAGGAAGGAAAAAAAAAAAAAAAAAAAAAGGATATGTGCATATGTATGTGCATACGTATCTATACCCGTACCTATAAATACATATGAAAGTAGAGAGAGAAAGAGAGTAAAGAGAAGAACACAGAACTGTTCATAAGTTCTATTGTATTATGCATAGCTCACACAGGTCTTAGTACAGAAAAGGTAACTTCTGTGACCACAAAACATTAAATGATTAAAACTAAGGTACAAAATCAAGTAAATAATAACAACAAAAAAAATCATCATTCAAAATTATTTTAGATCTAAATGAAAGAATATCAAAATCCCTGGATTATTTCTGTCTCTTTTCAGCACTGGCAATTAAGGACATTTCCTGCAAGTTATTTGAGGTGTTCATGCAGCCATGCCACATTATTACATTACGCACTTAGCTTTTTAGGCTTCATAAACCTTTATCTTGAACATCCAAACTGGGATCTCTCAGGCTTGTAAAGCTGAAGATATTTTCTTCTCTGTTTCTATTCTTTCGTACATTTACGATATTACATCCAACAAGGATGCATTTGCTTCACACAATAGGCACAGTAACTCAGGGTATATGGTCTAGCGCCCTCCTTTTAGACAAGTGAAATGGTTATCAAAAACAGAAATTTTCATGACAACAGCATCTTAGTTCCTTGAGTAAAATAATTTCCCTTTCCCATAATGGAATGATCAACTATTGATAAGTGCATGCTTCATTTCCTACTGAAATAATTCATTTCCCTGTTCCTTCAACACCATTTCAAAGTCAAAGAAAACTTTATACCAATGAGCAGTTGCTGGCGCTGGCTCTCACCTTCCATTCACTGCCTTGAGTTACCCTCTAGTCTGGACACTTGACAATATTTTCAGTGTTCAAGTCAAATTTGAATAGATGACAAATCTAATTAGACTGGCATCTGCTTCATAGCCCATGCAGCACAGTTCTTTGACCAATTTCTAAATACGTTTATATTAAACTGCATCACAGTCATACATTCTAGTTTCAGATACCTTTTATTTATAGCACTGTGCTTACTCTTTACAGCCAAGAGTTCAAGATTGCGCAGAAGTTCTGAATGAACTTTGTCTTTAAAAAAGATTCTCAAAATTATTCTAGTCTTGTCAAATTTCTTGTTGCTTGATCTTCACATAAAAGATTTATTTGCAGCAGAAATAAAAGATTTGTGAAACTGAGGTGATAAGCACAGAGTTATCTGTACAAAACTAATGTTTCTCATTGTTTTATGTTTCTTGTGCTTGCAGTTGTTTTATCTCTCTCATTTTAGATTATTATTATTATTGTTACTATTATTATTACACATTCTGCTCCACATTTGGGCCTGGCAAATTGAGAGTATTGAGGAAGTATCTTCCAAAACAGTAAAATGTTTCAGTCCAGGAGTAACATTTTAAGCAAAACCTATATTATAACTATATTATGCAGTTCCCAGCAGGTAATTTTACATAATGAGTCACTTTTTAGCATAAACAACTCAAAGTATCAATTGGTAGTTTACTCTTATTCTTATCCAGTACAAGGTGAATTTCATTTAAAAAAATGAAAAACTACATGTTTATGACTGTGGTATTATAATTCTGGTACTGTTTTTCACTTAACTTTATGAAAATAATAATAAGCACCAGATGTGTTAAATGTCTTTGATTAGAAAATGAAAGCTATAATCCCTGTTGTTTTCTGTGAGTTTATATTAAATTGCAATCATAACATTTTAAGGTATAGCATCATCCATTTCAGTGGCTTTTCTGAAGCTAAATTATGCCTTAACTTTAATGAGACCATGAACACAAATAAAAGTACTGAGGTAGCTACAGCTGCAAAACAAACCTTGAGGGCCTTAAGATTGTTTAGCTAAAAAAAAAGAAGAACATTCAGTATAGGTCAAATGCGTGTGTTATTTTCTAAAGCATTTTTACCACAGCAGAATTTATTAGGAAAAACCCAGCCAGAAGATTTGTCTACTTGTAGAGTTTCACTATTAATGACAAAAGTATTCAATGTAGATATTAATTTTCTCCACAGTCCACACAGTGTCTGATCGTTTTCTTTCTCCTACCATTTTTCAGTTCCCTCTTTCTCAAAGTTCATATGTTTCATCACATTATATGTCCTCCCCCTCCTCCCAGTAAATAAATAGATAAATAAATAAATAAATGATCCTCTTTTATATGTTTTTTCTTTCTTCCTTTCTTTCATAAGAAGCAAACAAAGAATATCATTTAGGCCATTTTAAATATTTCTCTTATTAATCCGAAACAAAATTTGCTCCTAAATTATTTTGGTATTGGGGTGCTAAATATGTAAAGCATAACAATAATTTAATGAAGTTGAAATAGTGACACTTATTGTTGCACCTGAATATTTTCATCAGACTTTTATTATCTTCCCTTATGTCAGTCAGCTCTTGGTAAACTATTTAAACATATTAATCAGTCTGTGCATGGATTTTGTAAATATTACCTGTTCTACTAATAGATGAAATACTTCCAATGCAAAATATTGATTGTGGAAATAGGAAAGGAAAGGAAAGGAAAGGAAAGGAAAGGAAAGGAAAGGAAAGGAAAGGAAAGGAAAGGAAAGGAAAGGAAAGGAACTTCCATTGAAGGTTAATCCACTGAGTTTGGATTCAGTTGCTTAACAGCTGGTGTCATCTGAGATACCCTAGAATATCTGAGATATTTTTACAGGGTGGAGAGATAAGACCTCTACAGTGCAGAAATTTACCTTTCCAGCATCTTTTCCCTGTTTAAAAGAGAAGGGAGGGGGAGGGCAGGGCAGGGCAGGGCAGGGCAGGAAGGGAAGGGAAGGGAAGGGAAGGGAAGGGAAGGGAAGGGAAGGGAAGGGAAGGGAAGGGAAGGGAAGGGATAAACATCTCACTTATTTTTCTCAGTTCTCGTCAAGCAGTCTGTGCCTCATTGTAATACTAGATAAGTAGACAATTAACAGCAGTGCTCCACAGGGTGTTTCAACCTATTTTCTTGAATTAATTCAGGAGTTCACTTATTGCTTTGAATGAACGCTTTCAGAGTTCTTGTTCTCCCTTTTTTCCTTTCTTTATTTCTTTTATTAAAATAATAATAATAATAAATAATAAATAATAATAATATAAAAAGAGTCCAAAGCGTCTTTGAAAAGGTATCCAAGCAATCTCTAAGCAAGCAGTTTAAAAAGAATAATATTTCAAGGTCTTTCTTTCTAAATAGGAAATTTTGCACTAATCCAACTAATTGATTTAAGTGCAAACACATAAATTTTAATATGAAGATAAATAAGTCTTGAGTGCTGGTGGTCCATTGATAATGCAAATAAGGGTCAGCACACCTTTGTGGTGACTACCTCATTAAATGGTTGGAAACAAGCTTTGAGTGTTTGAAGAGAAAGCACAGTCTTTAGTACCCTCTGCAGCAAAATGCATGAGACGTTTTGATTATTTTTTTTTCTAAAAAATATTCCTATATTTTGGAAAATATAAAATTTGGAGAACTGGTGTTAAATTGTCTTTTTGTCTGTTTTCTTCTTTTTTCCCCTCTTCTTTCTCCACCGTTTTTTCAGATTTATTTTTTTTTTTTTCAGATTAAAAAGAGGTTTCTTCTGTCAAATACAGTTGTAATTATTGATACTTATTTTCTTAATCCTCTCAAATGAAGAATTTTTCAGGTCATATTAGGAAACAGAAAAATGAAAGACACTATATGATCTAATCTAGTTAGAGTGTGTCTCTACGCATGTAATAAGGGAACCTTCACTTTTTTCTTTTTTTTTTTTTTTTTTTTTTTTTTAGTCAGGTCTAGTTCATTTTAGTTTATTGGTCCTGATGAGATTCACCCAAGAGTACTAAAGGAGTTGTTGGATGTTATAGCTGGAGCTATAGCTTATATAGCTTACCAAAGGTCTTGTCAGCCTGGGAAGGTCCCTGCTGACTGGAAGCTAGCCAATATTATACCCATCTACAAAATGGGCATGAGACAAGACCCAGGAAACTGCAGCCCTGTAAGACTAAACGCAGTACCCGGAAAAGTAATGGAGGAGGTTATCCTGGGGACTAATGAAAAACAGTTAAATATCAAAGATATCATCAGGCATAGTATCAAAAGTATCAGGCATAGTATCAAAGATATTGGAAGATATTGGAAGCACAACACAGCCCAGAGAAAGCAGTCTAGGAGGTTTCTGGAGAAAGTGGAAGATAGCTTCCTGACGCAGCTGATTAGTGAGCCTAGCAGGGGTGGTGCCCCGCTAGACCTTCTCTTCACAAACAGAGATGGACTGGTGGAGGATGTGATTGTCGGGAGCTGTCTTGGGCAGAGTGACCACAAAATGGTGGAGTTCACTATTCTTGGCGAGGCCAGGAAGGGGACCAGTAAAACCACTGTACTGGACTTTCGGAGAGCTGACTTTGGGCTGCTCAGGACACTGGTTGGTAGAGTCCCTTGGGAGGCGGTTCTGAAGGGCAGAGGGGTCCAGGAAGGCTGGGCGCTCTTCAAGAGGCAAATCCTAATGGCGCAGGAGCGGTCTGTTCCCATGTGCCCAAAGATGAGCCAGCGGGGAAGAAGACCAGCCTGGCTGAACAGAGAACTGTGGCTTGAGCTTAGGAGAAAAAAGAGGGTTTATAATCTTTGGAAAAGTGGGCAGGCCACTAGGGAGGACTATAAGGATGTAGCGAGGCTGTGCAGGGACAAAATTAGGAAGGCCAAAGCTCATCTGGAGCTCAATCTGGCTACTGCCGTTAAAGATAACAAAAAACGCTTTTATAAATACGTCAACACAAAAAGGAGGACAAAGGAGAATCTCTATCCTTTACTGGATGCAGGGGGAAACTTAGTTACAAGAGATGAGGAAAAGGCGGAGGTGCTCAATGCCTTCTTTGCCTCAGTCTTTAGCAGCAATACCGGTTGTTCTCTGGATTCCCAGTACCCTGAGCTGGTGGAAGGGGATGGGGAGCAGGATGTGGCCCTCACCATCCACGAAGAACTGGTTGGTGACCTGCTACGGCACTTGGATGTGCACAAGTCGATGGGGCCGGATGGGATCCACCCAAGGGTACTGAGAGAACTGGCAGAGGAGCTGGCCAAGCCACTATCCATCATTTATTGGCAGTCCTGGCTATCGGGGGAGGTCCCAGCTGACTGGCGGCTAGCGAATGTGACGCCCATCTACAAGAAGGGCCGGAGGGCTGACCCGGGGAACTACAGGCCTGTCAGTTTGACCTCAGTACCAGGGAAGCTCATGGAGCAGATCCTCTTGGGAGTCATCATGCGGCACTTGAAGGGCAAGCAGGCGATCAGGCCCAGTCAGCATGGGTTTATGGAAGGCAGGTCCTGCTTGACGAACCTGATCTCCTTCTATGACAAAGTGTCGCGCTGGGTGGACAAGGGAAAGGCTGTGGATGTGGTCTACCTTGACTTCAGCAAGGCTTTTGACACCGTTTCCCACAGCATTCTCCTCAAGAAACTGGCTGCTCTTGGCTTGGACTGGCACACGCTTCGTTGGGTTAGAAACTGGCTGGATGGCCGGGCCCAGAGAGTTGTGGTAAATGGAGTCAAGTCCAGTTGGAGGCCAGTAACTAGTGGCGTCCCCCAGGGCTCGGTGCTGGGGCCGGTCCTCTTTAACATCTTCATCAATGATCTGGACGAGGGCATTGAGTGCACCCTCAGTAAGTTTGCAGATGACACCAAGTTAGGTGCGTGTGTCGATCTGCTCGAGGGTAGGAAGGCTCTGCAGGAGGATCTGGATAGGCTGCACCCATGGGCTGAGGTCAACTGCATGAAGTTTAACAAGGCCAAGTGCCGGGTCCTGCACCTGGGGCGCAATAACCCCAAGCAGAGCTACAGGCTGGGAGATGAGTGGTTGGAGAGCTGCCAGGCGGAGAAGGACCTGGGAGTGATAGTGGACAGTCGGCTGAATATGAGCCAGCAGTGTGCTCAGGTGGCCAAGAGGGCCAACAGCATCCTGGCTTGTATCAGAAATAGTGTGACCAGCAGGGCTAGGGAGGTGATCGTCCCCCTGTACTCGGCTCTGGTGAGGCCGTACCTCGAGTACTGTGTTCAGTTTTGGGCCCCTCGCTACAAGAAGGACATCGAGGTGCTTGAGCGGGTCCAAAGAAGGGCGACGAAGCTGGTGAGGGGCCTGGAGAACAAGTCCTACGAGGAGCGGCTGAAGGAGCTGGGCTTATTCAGCCTGGAGAAGAGGAGGCTCAGGGGCGACCTTATCGCTCTCTACAGATACCTTAAAGGAGGCTGTAGAGAGGTGGGGGTTGGCCTGTTCTCCCACGTGCCTGGTGACAGGACGAGGGGGAATGGGCTAAAGTTGCGCCAGGGGAGTTTTAGGTCAGATGTTAGGAAGAGCTTCTTTACTGAAAGGGTTGTGAGGCATTGGAACAGGCTGCCCAGGGAGGTGGTGGAGTCACCATCCCTGGAAGTTTTCAAAAGACGTTTAGATGTAGAGCTTAGGGATATGGTTTAGTGGGGACTGTTAGTGTTAGGTTAGAGGTTGGACTCGATGATCTTGAGGTTTCTTCCAACCTAGAAATTCTGTGATTCTGTGATTCTGTGATATCATCAGGCATACCCTCCATTCATGAAGGGTAAATCCTGCCTTAGTATCTGACCTACTTTTATGATAAAGTCACCCACTTGGTGGATGAAGGTAAACTAGTGGATGTAATCTTTCTGGATTTAGTAAGGCCTTTGCTACTGTTCCTCACTGCATGAGAGACCTTGCAGAGGGATCTAGATTGGAGCATTAGGCCGTCATCAATGGCGTGCAATTCAACAAAGGCAAATGCTGTTAGCTTGCACCTGCGACAGAGTAGTGCAAGACACAGGTAGAGACTGGGAGACAAGTGGCTGTAGAGCAGCTCAGCAGAAAGGGATCTAGGAGTGCTGGTTGACAGTAGGCTCACCATGAGTTCACAGTGTGCCCTGGCAGCCAAAAGGGAAAACCACATTTTGGGGTGCATTAAACACAGCATAGGCAGCCAGACAAAACAGGTGATTCTCATGCTATATTTAGTGCTGGTCTGGCTCATCTCAAATATTGTGCACAGTTCTGGGTTCCACAATAGGAAAAGGATGATAAGGTCCTTGAAAGCATCCAGAGGAGGGCAACAAAGTTGGTAAAAGGGCTGGAGGGTGTGTCCTGTGAGGGGACACTGAGGACACTTGTGTTGTCTAGTCTGGAGGAAAGAAACATAAGAGGTGACTACAATTTCCTAAGGAGGGGAAATGAAGAAGGAGACACCTATCTCTTCTCCCTGATAGACAATGATAGGACATACGGGAACAGTACAAAGCTGTACCAGGTGAGGTTAGACTAGATATTAAGAACAATTTCTTTACTGTGAGGGTGGTCAAACACTGAAATAGGCTTTCTAGAGAGGTGGTTGATGCCTGAAGCCTGTCAGAGGCATTTGGAAAATGCCCTCATTAATATCCTTTAACTTTTGGTGAGCCCTGAAGTGGACAGTTGGACTCGAGGGCAGTTGCACTCAATGATCTTTGCAGGTCTCTTTCAACTGAGCTACTCTATTTCATTAATACTGCTTCAGCCTATAGTCGTTATATGACTCATTAATACATATGTAAATAAAACATAAGTCAACATCTATATTGATTAAATACTGCTAATATATAAGAACTCTTAAAGGGAAATTTCTGGACTAACTGGTAGGGGAAACAGCCTTAATATAATAGCTATTTCAAGAGGCGTTCCTTTGTCTCCATGATCCCATAGTCCTATTAATTAAGGCACAGATTTAAGAATCATTTGCTCTTAGGACTTAACTACTCAAATTTCATTTTAACTTACTTACAGCTTCCTTAAGGCAGCTTCTGAAAGAATTAACATGTATCTGGAAAATAAGCAGTCTGATAACATCTTCCTTGGATTTTCTTGTAGCATCTGTGTTGCCAGTTTAATTATCTAACTCCACCTTGTATCATAACAGGATGGCAAATTGGAATAGCAGGACTAATATAAAGGAAAAAAAGTTTAAAGTTTTAATTTGTCTTAACAATTTGTATAATTTAAGAAGTCACTTCTGTGATCTTCATTGATCTTACATTTAAATTTCATCCAAATATGATATATAAATAAATTAATAATAATATAAATTTTTATTTTTAAAAGTGATATTAAAGCTTAACAGGGTGTGTACATGTGTGTTTCATAAAGTGAAGCACAAAGACAATAAAAAAATAACAATAATAGTATTTCACATTATCACTAACCAGTAATATTCTGTATTCATAATGACAGATAAATATTAAAGATGTTATAAACTTGAGACAAAATATATCTATCTCAGATTTAGAAGTTTATTTAGTGTAACTATTAAATGTTATTTCATTAAAAAAAAAAAAAAAAGCACAGCCTTTTTATTTTTCTGGCCTTTTTTTTTTTTTTTTTTAAAGGGAAATATTTCAATAGAAAGCAATCCAACTGAGGCAGGTCTCCTATAAATACATATATATAAAATCTATACTCATTAATTACTGCGGGAGAGCTCAGGAAAATGTTTATTTTTTTTCAATACTCTCTTTTTTTTTGTTCTTAAATTCCCTCGTACTAACAGCTTATAGCCAAAGGACAATCCCATTCCATTTTCTTCAAACTCTGAGCCAGTAACAAGTCTTACAAAACCCACCAATATTCCTATCTGTCAATCAAAAAAAAAAAAAAAAGGCAAACAGATATTACCTTTTTCATGGTACCTAGGGTCACAAATAAAGGTAGCTGCAGGTACCCTGACTTTGGTCATTTAATTAGGTTGCTTATTCACATTGGGGATATACGTAACTGAACAGGTAAACTCGATTTTTTTTTTTTATTATTTTTATTTTTTGTCACTGGGCCCCATTCAAGCCTTCCTTCTATTAAAAGACTAGAAGTTTATCTTCCTGTTAGTGCTACTAGAATATCAAGACTAACTAGACCACAAACAGAGCACTCTAGGCAGTACTTTCAAAGACAAACTCCTTCAGAACATGATCTGCTGTCCACCATTAGGTTCTCAGAACCCATTTCAATTACTTTTAAGAGCTTTCCTGAGCTTCTTTACAGCAGAAGCAGCAGGAATTTAGATTTGGAAATTTGTTTGTTAGACTACTGCAAATTGAAAATAACTACCTTTGCAAGGGGTGGAAAGACTGGCAGTCAACAAATAAAGAAAAAGTAATCACTTCATTTTCCCTCATTTTAACATGTACCATTGGTAAGTACCTTATTTACATGTTCTATACAAATTCAATAGCAACTACTTTCAGTCAAGCCTGGATCAGGTCCAAAGCATGTTACTTTAGTTCTTAACTCCCAAAAGTCAGGTTCTGGCAAATGTTCAAAAATTTTATGGATAAATGTAAATAAGGATTCCTCCTTTGTTTTTGTACCGATCAGTGTATTCCTTTGAAACATGGCATTTAATGTTTCTTATCCAAGCATCCTTTGAAAGGTACCAAACTGTTCTCTAGAATCAGTTGTCTCCCCATCCTATATGAGCATTCAGCTATAGTACAGACAAGCAAAACAATAGATCCAAAGAGTTTTTATTTCATCTTGGCTGTGAATACCATAACAATAAACAACAAATATACAAAACTGAGTACATTGATTAATTTAAGAGCCAAACATCTATGTATATTTTTGGCGTGCTTTATTCAAATTTGTTTATTCATAATTATACAGTGTTATTAAAAATGAAGGATATGTATATTGTTTATTAAATCACTTAAATTTTAATGATAATATATATTCACAGTCTGTTTAAGTTTATAGTTGGTATTTACTGCCTGGGAATTTAGCCACAATGAACAAGAGAAGTTCCTCATCTTATATGAGATTTAGTAACATTTCATTTTACAGTCTGTATTTCTCAGTTATTTCCAGGAAAACTTCCATGTTCTACATTCTGGGAAGATTGTGGAGGTATCATATCCTCAAATTGTGTTGAGACTATAAACTGTATCATTCACCACTCTTACACATCAGAAAAACCTTTCTCTAATTTCATACAGAAGACTTTTTAAATTATTATTGTTTTATTTATTTATTTATTTATTTATTTATTTATTTATTTATTTATTTATTTTTCTTTCCCCTGCTTAAAAACCTGTATCAGAGTTTTTTTGAAAGATGAAACAGTAATTCTGGTCAATGAATGCTTAGTTGAAAATCTGTTCATTCTTTACATATAGACAAACTTGTTCTAAGCTTTGGGAAAGTTCTGGCAGTAAGGGCACCATCAGCATTTCTCTAAAGATATCCAAATCTCCAAGAACACAGAGCAACAAGTAGAATTTTCATGAACAAAATAGATGTAGTATGATAATCATTTTTGTACCCCAGCTGTGTTCCACTGTTGATATTTCTGTGCAACTATGCACTTCATCTTTACTTACCTCTTTGTTGAACTCTGAGTGTCTGTTTTGAGTATACACACATGTATATTCAGGGCTGCTTCCAACAGAAGTGAAATTTGATACAGATAGTCAAAGAATCACCCAGCAAGACGACATATCATGTGGAAAACATTGCTTTCTTGGCTGTAGGAGAACACAGCTGCACACATGCACACACATGTTTTTTAACAGGAAGAATATGGAAAACAAAAAAAAAAAAAAAAGGTTGGTACAAAAATACAGGAGGGACTAAGTTAATTCTGATAAAATAGAAAAAAAAAAAAAAAAAAAAAAAAAAAACAGAAGTTTTATACAGTTTGGAAATAAAATAGGACCAACAACATATATTTATTTTATCTTCTGAACTAGCCAGCTAAGAATTTGCTCCTCAAATTTCTAATTTTAATGTAAAGTTGGACCTCCAAGTAGTGAAATTATATAAGAAAAAAGTAATTGATGTACTTCTGGCCACTACCACCAAGCAACTACCCAAAATTTAAAAAGCTCTCCTAAAATAAGAGATGGATTAAGCTGTACTTTGACTTCTTGGGGACAAAGAAGGCAGAAACAACCTGGCAGAGTGAAAGAAACTTTATAAATCCTCCTCTAATGGAAATGTGAATATCAGAAGAAAAACATCGGAACCGCAAAGCTTGAGAATAGGGAAATATTGTCATATGAAAGTCTTCATAAAAAAAAAAAAAAAAAAAAAAAAAAAAAAACATATATAACACCATTTCAATCAGTGCTAAATGATATAATTGAGGTGTAAAATGCAACTGCCTACAACATTTAGAATTTCATTGCTTGGTAATGAGTGACACCACGACAAAAAAAAAGATTATTGCTGTGAAGCCTGAGAGAACATTTAGTTTTCCTGTTTATATAAAGGTATGAGAAGTCTGCTCAGTCTCCTTCTTCAAAAGATGTCTAAAAAGGTTGTAGAAGTCAGCTGTACACTGAGCATCCAACACATATACAAATTTTTGGTGCGTTCAAGTTTAAATTGCTCTCATCGAACTCTAGGCACTTAAATTTAAATACTCATCTTCCACAGGGTCTCTCTATAGTCATTGGAGAGAAGAAAGCACTTTCTCCAGGTAATTCAGGACATCTCACTTATGTGGAAGTGCACTGATTAGAAGGATAGCCTAGGGTGATGAGGGTCTTTTGTGAAGTACTCCAGTTAATTCATAAAGTTAGACTGACTGCATCTCAAGTTTAAGTTTTCAACATAATTTATATTAATGCCTGAAGCCTCTCGGTCTGTTACTAACTCACTGAACAACTCATATAGCATACACTGTATATTTAAGAAATATGCAATATTTATGAAGACTTTTAGACTAGTATTAGAATATTCTGATGATTCATAGATAGAAAAATAATTTATTTTTTCAAGTACTAGTCTCCCTGCACTACCAATGCACAATCGCTCAAGGGGTTCCTGGTAATATGCCATGAATTCTTACTTTTCCGGAAGATAGTCTCCTTTGTCTGCATAATGGATTCTGTCCATTACAATGACTGTGTCTAGTCGCCCATACAAGTAAAAGTCAGAATTAGTACTCTGATGCTGCTAAGAGGAAAGACTCTTGTTTGAAATATTTATATATTTTTTTCTTCTAGCTCAAGAAAGGCACAAAGTTTAGAGGAAGAAAAGTGGTGTAAAGTGAGGGGTTTGAGGGGATAGAATGAAACACCTAACTGCACAGCCATCCTGGGCAGATGGGTGTTGTAGCTGGACCAGTTCAGGTTATTGGAAGCTAGAAATACTCATTTCAATTCTGGACTGTACTTGACTACTTTGTCCAATAGCTGCTGGAGAATTTCTTTTTCACTTCTATTCCCATCCATTTCTGTAAGACAGCATTAAAATTATTCACTGAATCGCAAGGCAGTGTTTGTTAATGAGCTGTATCCTCTCTAAGTTTTTCTGTATAAACACATTTGTTATTTTTCTTATGTTTCTGTCTTCAGAATTATGATAAAAATGAATCGTGAAGAAACAGGAATTTGGTAAGTTGGATCTTGATTTCAGATGTTAAGAGGATGTCAGGCCATGGATCTCTAGAAAGGTGTATTATATACACAGACAAAAGCTAATTCACCCTTTCAAAATAATTAACATGCCTCCATAATTATAGCTTTAGGAATATCTTAATAAGTACTGAAGCAAATCTGCCCATTCATGTGCTTCTATTTACATCTCAGTGCACTTCTTATTGAAACTACAATATTAGTTTTTCTCATTTAGTTTCAGAATTTACTCAAACATTATTGAAACCAGAAGAAATTACCTTTTTAACAGTAACATTTTTAGCCCTCTATATTAAGTCTGACTAGGGATGGAGTTAATTTTCTTCATAGCAGCTGGTATGGTGCTGTGCTTTAGATTTGTGACAACAATACTAACACATTGTATATTTTAGCTGTTGCTGGGAAGACCTTGCACAGGATCAGGTCCTGCTCTGTTTCTCACTCTGCTCCTCAAGCATATAGTTTGGTGGTGTGCAAGAGGCTAAGAGGCAACACAACCAGGCTGATGACTCTGACTAACCACAGAGATATTCTATGCCACATAACATTGTGCTCAACAATAAAAACAGAGAGGACAGTGTTTAGGTCCATTAGCCATCTTTTGTTTGGGAACTGGCTAGGCATCAGTCTACCCATGAGAGAAGATGACTGATTGCCTTTCCATCACTTTTTTGGTCTTGTTTCTTTCTCATTTCTTTCACTTTTCCTTCAATGAAACCTTTTTTATTTTATTTTATTTTATTTTATTTTATTTTAATTTCCACCCACAACTTTTCTTGCTTTTCTTCTTCCCCCTACCCACTGAAGGGGGGGAGGAAGTGAGCAAGCATGTGTGGCTTACCTCCTTATCAGGGTGAACCTACAACAAAAACCTCAAAGAGGAAAAAAAAAAAAAAAAAAGTGCAATAGGAAAGACAAAAATATTTATACGCTACAGGAAAAACAGGACCCCAAAACTAACTTGTATACATGTTTATATACCATGGTGCTTCTTTTTGACTTATTGCCAATATATTTAGTTGTTCATTGGGATAGACTTATAACATTACCTGCAGTAATGTCTACACATAAAAGTGGTAGGGGTGGGTAAATTGTACGAATAAGCCAGAACACTTTGCTGTAGTCTTGTTGCAGTTCACTGTAGCCAAGTGGAAGTTTCAGAAGGGGACAGATTCTGGGTCCTCCTGGAGAAGGAGGTCTAAGATTTGTGACACCAGCCCCAAAGGTCCATCTCTGCATGACTGCTCCCATTGTAGATACACACATAAAAGTTTTGCAATAATCTTCACATTTCTGGCTATGTCCACAACACATGACAGAGCTCAGCACCATTTATAAACCTGCTCAGCATCTGCCTAGACAGCTTTGTTGAAATAAAAATAAATAACCGCTAAACTAACATTTCAAAGAAAGACAAAAATGTAGCATCTGTAGCTACATCTAAAATTAGATATGAAAAACAATCTCTTGAAAAACTATTAACAAAGCAATATGGTGTTAAAGCAGGTTTATGATCAGTCTGAATGTTTTTTTTTTTTGTTTGTTTGTTTGTTTTTTCAAATATATTGAAAGGTTTACAGGAAGTGCTATCAAGATCTTAGTCACTTGGCTTCAACAAAAAGGTGGTGGTTCTAATTTTAGTTCAGAGATGTAAAAAAAAAGCCAAGTCATTATTCCTGTGTATAAAAGATAAAGACGTGAAATAAATACATAAATAAATAAAAATTTTGAAATTGAAGGAAAATATTTCACCTTTTAATAAAGGATTTTTTAACAATAAATGAATCGAAATTACTGATGATAGTTGTGATTCATGGTTGCAAAAATATTTACTTTATTATTATTATCCATTGCTCCTAAAATCATTCATTAAGGTCTCATAGACCTTTTCAAGACTAATATCTGTACAAACATACTCAAATCTTATGAAGATCATCAGCAGCTGCTGATGTCTCATGCAATAAAAATGTAGCTTTCTCCAGAGATATTTTTGGAAAAGCAATATATTAACATTTTATTCTGAAATATACTATCAAACACTATGTGTACTCCAGATTGGAGGAAATATTTGTAATTTTGTAAATTTTGATAAATACTACTTAAAATTGTTTTAAAAATAAAATTTAAACTTAAAATTTATAATTCCAATGTTTGACCACCCTCACAGTAAATATTTTTTCTTAATATCTGGTGTAGCTTTGTGCCATTCCTGCACCTGTTACAGTGGCCAGGGATCAGCACCTCCCTCTCCAATTCAGCTCCTCAGGAAGTTGTAGAGAGCAATAAGGTTTCCTGTTAACCAGACTAGACAACACAAGTGTCCTCAGTGTCCCCTCACAGGACACACCTTCCAGCCCTTTTACCAACTTTGTTGCCCTCCTCTGGATGCTTTCAAGGACCTTATCATCCTTTTCCTATTGTGGAACCCAGAACTGTGCACAATATTTGAGATGAGCCAGACCAGCACTAAATATAGCATGAGAATCACCTGTTTTGTCTGGCTGCCTATGCTGTGTTTAATGCACCCCAAAATGTGGTTTTCCCTTTTGGCTGCCAGGGCACACTGTGAACTCATGGTGAGCCTACTGTCAACCAGCACTCCTAGATCCCTTTCTGCTGAGCTAGTCTCTAAAACATAAATTAGAATTCCTACACAATCACATGGGCCTTATTACGTACTGTGATAATTATTTTGCTGTTACTTTGGAAACCATGTTCAATTATCTAAAATATAAATCTAGTTTTAATGAAAACATCTTCTCATATTTTGTCATTTGTTGTCAATCCAGTACAAAAATGTAAAAATAATCTAGGTTCTGATCAGCTTGAGATCTTGACAAATTTACAATGAAATGCAATTCATTTCTAAGAAACAGAGTGTTTGGCCAAGCTACATTATGAAATGTAAATTCTACATTTCTTCTAATTCAAGTTCAAGATTCTTTATCACCTTTTCAGCCTTTTATTTGACAGGAAGATATATAGAGGAAAGTACTGTGTATTTAAAGTAGAATATAAAGATATTGATTTTTCAGGTTGTAGCAGATTAAATAACCTGTAAAAACAAAAATCATAAGGAAGAAAAAAGGTCTGAGTCAAAAGCTTTCATGTCTTCAATCTCAATTGTTATTTTTGGATGATTATGAGGAAAACATTTTATTTCTTCAGAAACCACTATTCTTGTTGCCTTTATTTAAAAGCTAAAATGCTAGTAGTTAAAACACATTTTCCTGGGCTGTACAAAATGCATCCATTACTCCTTGTCCTATCACTGCACTCCTTGACAAAGTTACTTGTTTCCATAGAACGAAAGGCAACTGACTGCCACTTTTCATTTTTTGTGGATATGGTACGTCCATGTTCTATCCATATATCCAAATCATTATTATTATTATTATTATAAAATATTTCTTTATAAATACTATTAGCTTTGAAGTTTCTGATACTCCTCTGGTATGCACACTTGTCCTTTATTCCTTTTAATATGGAGAGGAAAATGAATTCTCAGTAATCACAGGGACAAAAATGTCTTCCCATTGTTCTTGCACTGTCAAACTGAACTATTTTGCATTAGTTTGAAATAGCAAGGGAATTGTACAAGATGATTCAGAAAGTCACCTCCAGATTGATTTTCTTGTGCCTTGAGGTTTTTCTTTTCAATCACAATACATAGAAGTATCCAGAAGATTATTACCTTCAGGGTGAAGCTAAAAAAACATAATCTTTTTCTCTAATTTTCTGATGATCTTATAAGAACAGACTTTGATTAATCCTCTAAACTAGCATAGGACTACTTCATAATTTTGACCAGAACAGTAGAAAAGACAGCTGATTTATTTATTTATTTTGCTATATATTGTAACTTATTTAAATGGTATTTAAAAGGTAAATCATGAGAGTTATGAAAATCTAAAACCATTTGTGAGGAAAATAAAGGAAATTTCGTAGATGAAAACATGCTATTTTCAATATTTCTTTGAAAAAGTATTGCAAATTTCAAACCTTGGAAGCATTAACTTATTACAAATATTTCACTTTTGTCTGATGTCAGCACAACAGTTTTTCAGAGAAGTGCTTTTTATTAGACTACAGAATGTAAATAGAGAGGCAGAAATATGGAGAGTGAAGACTGCAGACCATAATCAGAGTCAGTTTGGGATGAAAGTGGAGAATTTGTGGATTATATTAGATGTAAAGTCAGAGCAAGAATGGAATTGGAGTTGTGTTGATGGTAAATAATCCTAAACTCTGAAAAGGGATCTAAAATCAAAAAATAAAGTAAGTTAATTGAGGTGTGTGGGAGGCAGAACCAAGGATCAGGACATAGAGGCAGGAATCAGGATACAAAGTCAGGATCAGGCAAATGGATTAACGGAAGTGAAGCACAACCTAGAACCTTGCCAAGAAGCCAGAAAAAATCAATCATATAATATCATGTAACAAAATTCCAGGTTCATTAGGATCAAATATCTGTACTCATCCAGTATCACGTTACCTAACTTCTCATAAAGACAATGGTATTGTGCTGGCAGCCCAACTGAACAGGGAAGAGGCTAATAAACATCAGATGGGCAAGCTACAAGACTAGATATAATACCTCTCAGAAAACAGCATGATGAATAGCATGCCACCAGGCCAGACGTGACAAAATGTGCAGCTCTAGATCTTATTTAAAATAAAATAATAATAATAATAAAGTCTTCACTTGCAATCCATAATCTCTATTGCCCCTCTGGTGCTTTTCTTTTATTCCGTCTCTGCTCATCACAGACACCTTTACTCTTTTTCTTGAAATTTCTCCTTCATGCAAACCTGACCTACCTTCATTATAAAGAAACCATAACGATTGATTCACTGAAGAATTATATGGTAAAGGTCTAATGCCAAAGTGTCTCTTAAGCTTGAGTATTTTGTTTTAAAACTGTCAGCTTTGAGAAAAAATGAGCTTTATTTCTACCCCCATGTAATCTTTCCTTGTGCTTGCAAATGTTGGGGATTCCTTTCCCTTGCCTGGAATTAAAGTGGTAGAATGAAATTGTTCAGTGTCACTTTTGTACATATTTTTGTATACCTTCTGTGTGGACTTTTGAAATATTATAGAATGAAACAGAGTTAGACTATTATAACCTTTCAGATAACCTGCTTGAAATATTTTGGAAATCTTTGTAAAATTTTGCTTTTCAATTACCTGATATCTTTAAGCTTGTCTCCTTCTGTGGTTGGCTGGCTGCACTGTGAACTGTGAGTGAACTCTACTGTGAACTGCAGGAAAAATGAAGAATAAATTAAATTAATTTTTAAAAAATGCTCCAGGCAATTGTACATATTTAAAAACAAACAAACAAAGAGAACATAGATTAATCAAAGCATAAAAAGTGCTGTGGCAAACCATCAGTACCTAGGGATTGTGAGAATCTAGACAGCCAGTCCTGCATGTGAGAATTTGGGTTGCTAATATGTTTTTCAGAAATGGCTGAACATGCAGAAATACACTGCTCAGCTGGAGCTCAATAGACATAGTGTAATCTAGATGGCAGTGAATATGCCAGATGTTCTCAGTACAGCATAAAAGTGATGGAAATCTTCCAGCCAGGACTTTTTCTGACATGAAGCTGTTGAATATAGAGGTTGCCATCTGAGCCCTATGAATTGGATGAAAGAATCCAAGCCATACTGAAAAAGTTAAGAGTATCTCCAAGAAGGGTGTATTAAGATATTTTATATGTGAAAATGATGGACATCTGATTTTGAAGAATTACGTTGGAGAAGCACAGTTAATAAGCACAGCTTGCAACAAACTCTTTTTGCCACTTATCATCAATTCTGAAATTACAACCAACATATGAAGTATACTGCCTTCAGCCTACTGCACATAATCCAGTCAATGAGGAAATCAGAAAACCACCTGGGATTAATGACACAGGATTGCTGCTGCTGTTGTTCTTGCTCCTACTTTCATTAGATGCCAAAACAATAGAATAGAATAGAATAGAATAGAATAGAATAGAATAGAATAGAA